>NW_013674653.1:9372-17117 GCF_000517525.1 Limulus polyphemus
AACAAAATCTATATAACTGAAGATTTGTTATGACCAGGGATTATAAAACAAAATCTATATAACTGAAGATTTGTTATGACCAGGGATTATAAAACAAAATCTATATAACTGAAGATTTGTTATGACCAGGGATTATAAAACAAAATCTATATATCTGAAGATTTGTGATGGCCAGGGATTTTAAGACAAAATCTATATAACTGAAGATTTGTTATGACCAGGGATTATAAGACAAAATCTATATAACTGAAGATTTTAGGTCTTTTAGGTAGAGCATCATTAGACTATCGGTACTGACAAGTGTTATTAACAAGAAGAAACAGCTCATTATAATCCTAATTGTTTTCTTTAGTTACTTGTTTTTACTTTTAATACGTAACCAAGGGCTCCTGAACGAATGAAGTCGATACACTCATGAAAGATACTATACTGAAGGTTATCTATAAACTACTGTTTAGAAAGAAGAAGTCGATACACTCATGAAAGATACTATACTGAAGGTTATCTATAAACTACTGTTTAGAAAGAAGAAGTCGATACACTCATGAAAGATACTAGACTGAAGGTTATCTATAAACTACTGTTTAGAAAGAAGAAGTCGATATACTCATGAAAGATACTAGACTGAAGGTTATCTATAAACTACTGTTTACAAAGAAGTCGATACACTCATGAAAGATACTAGACTGAAGGTTATCTATAAACTATTGTTTAGAAAGAGACGTCGATACGCTCATGAAAGATACTATACTGAAGGTTATCTATAAACTACTGTTTAGAAAAAAGAAGTCGATATACTCATGAAAGGTACTATACTGAAGGTTATCTATAAACTACTGTTTAGAAAGAAGAAGTCGATACACTCATGAAAGATACTAGACTGAAGGTTATCTATAAACTACTGTTTAGAAAGAAGTCGATACACTCATGAAAGATACTATACTGAAGGTTATCTATAAACTACTGTTTAGAAAGAAGTCGATACACTCATGAAAGATACTAGACTGAAGGTTATCTATAAACTATTGTTTAGAAAGAAGTCGATACACACGTGAAAGATACTAGACTGAAGGTTATCTATAAACTTTTGTTTAGAAAGATACGTCGATACACTCATTATATGTGTAACTCCTTTTTTCATATCTTCACTCAATATCGACCCGGCATGGCCAGATGGATAAGGCGCTCGACTCGCAATCTGAGGGTCGCGAGTTCGAATCCCCGTCACACCAAACATGCTCGCCCTTCAGCCGTGGGGGCATTATAATGCGACGGTCAATCCCACTATTCGTTGGTAAAAGAGTAGCCCAAGTGTTGGCGGTTGGTGGTGATGACTAGCTTCCTTCCCTCTAGTCTTACACTGCTAAATTAGGGACTGCTAAAGCAGATAGCCCTCGTGCAGCTTTGCGCGAAATTCGAAACAAACAAACTGACGTCACTGAATTAAAATGCGCATTATCGTTCTCTAAAAACCAAAGTGTTTCAACTTTATGAAAGGATTGATTTTAATATCCAAGTACTACTCATTTTTAAAAAATGTGCATTAAAAACGTAAGAAATATTGTATGTGATATATGGAATTTTACCAGTGTTGACGTGAAAAACAGGGCGACTGATCGGTGTGTAAAGATTTTTCGGGGTGCTAAAATAAATTGTAATTAAAAAATAATTAGTTATGTGGTGTGATTAGCCGTAAAAGTTTCTAATAATGCTTCGCCGTTGTCTCTTGCCAACAAACCATTCATATTTAGTGTTATATGACAGATTCAAGACAATTCTCCTAAATCTTAAACTGATTTTTGAAGTATGATATTAATGTTACTAGTGATTTTTATGTTATTAATTTGTCTTTTACTTTAAGAAAGATTATGTATGTAATGATATTAACATGTAGATCGCTCTTAAAGAGAGTAAAAAGACTGAATATACCTAAAAACGTATGAAGAGACTATGTTTTGGAATAAACAAATAGGCCTAGAATAGAATCGTTTGTACACACATATAATACGCTCTGTAAAAATAGGCCTAGAATAGAACCGTTTGTACACACATATAATACGCTCTGTAAAAATAGGCCTAGAATAGAACCGTTTGTACACACATATAATATGCTCTTTAAAAATAGGCCTAGAAAAAAACCATTTGTATGCACACTTAGTAAGATGTTTAAAAACAGACCTAAAAATACGCATATTCAGTACGTTATGAAAAACGTCAGCAGTCAAGAATTAGTGACAGTAAATAATCCTATTTTGAGTTCATTAGTGCTACAAAAGAGATTAAAAATGATACCGCATTGACTTCAACACTTTCTGAGAGTATAAATTTTAGTTCCCAGAAAAATTATCAATTGTGAAATCAAATAAAGTAGTTTTGAAAAACTGAGTGGTTAAAAAAAGAAGTTGAAAAATTTAAAAGAAAAAACGTTTTGTTGACAGCGGAAATTTCGTACTTGACATACAGGCTTAAGGAAGTGGAACAACAAAGTTAATTCAAAATCTAGCAATCACTGGAGTTCCACAAATGATTCAAAAATATACAGACATAACAGTTAAAAACGTAGCTACTTCCTCATAAATCAAGGTGGAACCAAATGACATAGAAACCTCGCATAGAACATGTAACAAGACATAACAAGGAAATTATCTTTACATATAATTGAAACATTTAGTAACAAGCCTCTCAGTGAACAATTACCTCAAGGTATAAAAAAAGAAAAATTGAACTGACATCGAAGAAAGCAGGAAATTTTAATGGAGAACACAATACATATGTAACTGAACATTCATCACCAACTTATGGTAGAGATATTAGCAGAAAGGAGGAATCAGCGAATGTTATACACATCAGAAATGAAAAAATTATCTCAAGATAGTTTAACGTAATGTATTTAGATATTAAGTTTGATTATGTTAAATAATTTAAGAAATTCAATAACTTATGTTTAAACTTTGATAATATTTGATAATATTGGGTGAAACAATAGCCTGTAATAAAAAGAAATGTTACATTCAAATAAAGGTATTAGAACTGATAAAAGTAAACTTTGGGTAAACAATTGTATATAAAATAAAACAAGAATAAAAAAAATTATTATAATTTAAAGCTAAATTATCTGGTAATAATGATGATAGAAATAAGTATACTGTGTTTAGAAATAAATTATTAGCTTATATAGATATATAAAGAAAAGTTATTATGATGGTATTTTAATTTCACACAATGATGACAGGGGTAAGTCTAACTGCATTAATAATTCATTATTGAATAAATCATTAACAAAACAGTCTATTGGTGATAATATTACGATAACAGATTCACTAAAAAGAGCAGATGTATTTAATGTTGTTTTTTTTTTTTGTTAATTGAGTAAAGCTTTGGGGGAAACAAATTAATCACAAGTATAATAAACACAAGTTTGATAAACCGAAACCAGTAACCACCAGTGAACTAATTGATATCGTATTAAAAAGGTAGTTAGATTGAACAATCCCACTTTGGTTCTTGTACAAAAACATTGCTGTTCCATTGCAATACATTTTTAATTTAAGTATTTCAAAAGAAAAATTCTACATTCTTTGGAAAAGGCAAAAACAATACCAATATTTAAAAAGGGGGTAAAAATTAAATTATTAATGTTACATATCTGCTTGTTTGTTAATTTCCCGTAGAAATTTTTTCCTAGAAACTTCAGCGATACAAGTCCTTTCTTAATTAAAACTAGTTTATTCTTTCTCAATACAACTTTGCAATACACAGAATTTCTACTGTCACTTTCACTTTAACACACGCTATAATTCACAACGATTCACGCACTTTACTTACGGTCACTACCGCTCGCTTGACTTAATTATCTGTCTCTATTTTTCTATATCTGCAATCATTTGCCAGACTTGTATATTAAAATAGAGGGCGTCTGGCAAACACTTCTAGAAACTTATCACGTGTTACCAACGTCACGTTACTTCTCGCTGTCGTAACAGTAATACTACACCAATAACTTTCTAAAGCATATTTTCAAAAACATGAGAAAAATCAATTTGCAGTAGACTTTGGGATTTTTTAAATACATTTTACTTATTTTCTGAATATTAGTATGGTTTTCATAAGGACAAGTCGACACAAGAAAGAAGTTATTCAAGTTTTATTTGAAAGTATCATCCATAATTTACCATACCAGTCTTATCTTAAGGCTTATCTAAAGCATATGATTGTTTAACTAATAACTTATTGTTAAAACAATATATGCAATATAGGAATAAGAGGTAAAATGTATGATTTGTTGGAGAAATATTTAAAATTAGAATCTCAATATCTAATATCGATGGCATATATTCTGATGACTTAATACATACTAAAGGCTCTGTTACTTGATCACTGTTATATTTTAATAATATAGTGGATTTATTATTTGGAGTAAAGCAGATTTTATTTGCAGATGATACTGCAAACTTAGCTCAAAATAAGAATTTAGGGTCTTTACTTGAAATGGTTAATTTCTCATTAAATAGGCTAAATTATTGTCTCGGTGAAAATGATTTCTTTGCAAATCACGAAAAGACTAAATTGATATTTATGTATAATATAAATACTTATAGTAATGAAGTAAATACATATATGTATGGGGTATTTCTTGGAAGACGTTAGTCACCAAATTTGTTAGGTATAACAATTGATGATAAATTAAATTGGTCTGAGCACCTAAGAAGTATTAGGAAAATAGTTGAAAGTTATGTAGGTTTAATAAACAAAATGAAAAGATTAGTTAATAGGAAAGTTTGATAATTTTATATTATACTTTTATTAATCCAAATTTAATATATGTAAATACTTGTTGGGGAGGTTCATGAAAATATAATAAAAATCCTTTGTTGCTTCTGCAGAAAATTATGAGAAAAATTTTGGGTTTAAATCAACCGGAATTCTGTATATTATTTCTTTCATAAATATATAAGGTTAAATGTTTAAAAAATTAATAAATATTTCGTAGATAGTTTTATGTTTATGATAAAATATAATTAATATATCTAGTCTTCAAAACATAATAAATAACAAGAGCATCTATTGTCACGATACAAGAATTACACAAAAATAAAGTTGGAAAGCAATACCCAAAAATATAAGAGGAATGAGCTCTTTAATATAGTATAAGGTTTATTTCAAAAATAGTTTTTACGTTTATGATTTACTTTGCTATTTTTATAGTTAAGTAAAACGAAATACTGTGGTATTATTGTCAGTTAGTAGTATGAAATATATAATAAGCTATAGCTTTTTATGTATTTATATATATGTTTTCTTTTCTCTTTTTAATTATTAATACTTTCTTCCTGTTAGATAGGATGCATCCTATTTTTTACTTTGTCATATCTCCTTTTCGTATACTAGACTGACTGGAGTTAAATGTTATTACTTATTTATAAGATATGGCGTTATTTAGCACGTGAATACAACTGAACTGAAAATATATCCAGAATACAAACGTACGACGCATATTCATTACATCTATAAAAATAGAGGCACTTTCCAACTCAGTAGAATCTTTAAAAATGGACCCAGGATATAATCCTTTGCACCAACACTCAGTACGTACTTTAACTTATATATACAGCTTCCTTGTTGTTTAATAAAAATACCTGTACTTGGGTATATCTTTATTTAAGGTTGATTTTACTATTGGGTATATCTTTATTTAAGGTTGATTTTACTATTGGTATTATAGATTAAACATAATTTGAGGTATTGAGTTATAATTTTCGTAGTGGAAATTATGCCAATCTTTTGTAATATCATCAAAATCAAAATGAGAAATCTATTTTGAAGATAATTCAAACGGATGTATTTTGTGACACCGCAGCTTTTATAAGTAATTTTAACTTTGCTTTTATCACCTTCATTATTTTTAAATATTACCGACTTAAAACCTACCTTATACTTCATTTGTCTTTATGATTGTTTTGTTCTGTTCATTTTTGCGTATCTGTTATTTTTACTTAACTATCTTGCTGTCTCTTTCAGCCTTAATTTTATCATTATTCGTTCTTCTCTGAGTTTGTAGTTTGGGACTATCGTTGTAGCGGTCTTTGTTTCTTTATTCTGGGTCAAGTGTGCTTCAGTCGTTTGCTTACATTATGATGGATTCGAGGGTCATGGTTTGCGTCTCACTGCTCCAAAAATGCACTCGCACTTTAGACCATAGTTGTGCTATAAAAGTTAAGCCAAATCCATCTTTTGACAAGTATATATATATATATTGCAAAAGTTTAGTATGATGTAAGGATGGCAGTGCCAAAAGTATAAAAACAAGGTAAGGATAGATACATAAAACCATACAAAAATCACTACATAAGTAGCCAAATCTTTCCAAGAATAGCTTTTGTCTACAACCAAATGTTGAATTCCTGTCATTTGCATGAATTCAGATTGAATAAAAGCACTTAAACTGAATATTCTATTTCAGTTTTACAATGGCTAATAATCATAAGCTTATAAGATTGGCTCCGTACTTACTGGCTACTTCTCTAGGGATTTTTTTATTGTTTTGTGCATTAATTCTTACCTTCTTTCTGTACTTTTTAGCATTGCCAGCCATACGTCATAATTAATTTTGTTATTACTTATTTTCTCTCTATTAAAAAAAATCATTGAAGTAGGTTGATAAGTGAACATTTGTTATATTTTTATATCAGTTTTGTCAGTTTCTCTAATTCTGGATTATATTGGAGGCCAGTGAAACCGGAATGGTTTCTCGAGGATGGCACGACTATCCCAGAGCACTGGACCAACGTTAAGGGGATATTTAAAAACCCACATCTTCCAAGCTCACCTCAACTCACTGCATATGCATACAATTGACTCCACCACGTGCTAGGGTTATGTCGATTAATGAGGATGACATCATTCAAATCCTAGTCTATGAAATATGATACCATGCATATACATATACAGCTGCCAGGCTTGTTCCTACTGAAAATGTTTAGAAAATTAGACTACTATATAACATAATGAAATGGTGTTTTAAGTGTTTTACACTCACAAAAAAGAAACCTATCATTCTATAGGAATTTGAAGAGTGTCAAACACTTAAATACACCATTTCGATTTTCGATACCTCACTACTATAAAGGCTTGGTTTGGTCTGATATTTCATTGGTGGTAGTGTCCAGGGTCACTGATAAGGAGTAAAATTCTCTGAAACTAATCTGTCTCATAGACACACCCAAATGAAAGAATAGACCATTCCAATCTTTTACTTGTTGTTAAACAAATGTTTAAACAACTCTATTCAATTTTATAACATATTGTTTGATAATTAAGAAATTTTTAAACTCAGAAACCAATAACATGTACACATATCTGTCAGTTGCATAAATACTTAATCTCCTTGATATCTTGTACATTAATTTAGATAATTCGTTCTTTATTTATTTTTACTGAAATTGTTTAGGCAGATATCATGTTTGTGCAATAAAAAGCCACAGACATTCGTTATATATGAACAATTTGTGCTGCCATCTAGTAAACAGAAATGAAACTAATATTTATGAAATATGGAAATAATATATTCTTATAAATTGAACCCATTGCTAAGTAGTAGTTTTTCTTTTTATTATTTCTCCACAAAAATATGTGTAGTAGAAGAACAGAATGATATTACCGAACTGGTATATTTAAGTGTTTTACACTCACAAAATAAAAAGAAACCTATCATTCTATAGGTATTTGAAGAACTTGTAGCATTCCGC
>NW_013674653.1:18082-22605 GCF_000517525.1 Limulus polyphemus
CCACAATTTAATTCTTCGTATTGTTAGCCGACACTGGCCAGCTGGTAAATAATTGAATAGAGTTGTTTAAACATTTGTTTATCAACAAGTAAACGTTTGGAATGGTCTATTCTTTCATTGGGGTGTGTCTGTGAGCCAGACTAGTCGGAGGATTCCACTCCTCATAAGTGACCCTGGACACTACCATCAATGGAATATCAGACCAAATCAAGCCTTTATAGTAGTGAGGTATCGAAAATCGAACTGGTATATTTAAGTGTTTTACACTCACAAAAAGAAACTTATGATTAAAAAACCAAGCCAACCGAAACTACTCTGGCTCACAGGTTACATCTTCTTAGAAACGGCAAAGATTGATTCAGAAAGTTGATCGGCAGAAGAAGAATATAACTAATTACATTCATTGTAATTTACGACGTGTGGAATACTTATTAACTTAAATAAACTTAAGTTCGCTAATTTTGTCAGGAAGAGGAGATTGGAGAGGATTTGTGTTACCGTAGATGGCAAAGAAATTCATAAACTTAACGCATATTATCCTCTTTGATAGTTGTTTTTTTAAGTAAATGACAAAACCCATTTGTTTACCAAGTACTGATAAGTTATTACTGTAGTTTATATAATGGTGAGCTAACAAATACAACGACTGGCTATTAATTCATACCATGTATCAATAATCTGCCATGTTACTGTCAAAATATAATAGCTACGTCTGAATATAATTTTCAAAGATATTCTCCTGGGAGGTGATGAATGGAATAAAAATTACTTCCTCAGTTGTAGAAAAACTTCAGTGTAATGAGCATACTTGGGAAAATGTATAAAAATTAGTAGAAATCACTAAATACGGGTTGCTAACCAGACGTTGGTTCTTTGGAGCTATTGAATCTTTGAATTACACTAAGCCTTTATTACTTTTTTCTTTGGTGTTTGTTTTGTTCAATAAATATACACCAGTATATGTAATACAGTAACAAACAACTTGATAAATAGTAACTAATTGTTATCAAACTAAATATATATTATTCTATACCTGTAAAACAATGAGCTGATTATTACAGCAGTAGCTATGATAAATAATCACAAAAAGTCAATCAGCAACTTAGTAATAAATCACTAGAATTATGTTGTCTTTTTAATGATGTGATACAGAAAAGTTGAAACTTATCTTCATCTACAAAGTGTTTCAGGTTTTTAATTATATGATACAGAAAAGTTGAAACTTATCTTCATCTACAAAGTGTTTCAGGTTTTTAATTATATGATACACAAAAGTTGAAACTTATCTTCATCTACAAAGTGTTTCAGGTTTTTAATTATATGATACAGAAAAGTTGAAACTTATCTTCATCAACAAAGTGTTTCAGGTTTTTAATTATATGATACAGAAAAGTTGAAACTTATCTTCATCTACAAAGTGTTCCAGGTTTTCAATTATATGATACAGAAAAGTTGAAACTTATCTTCATCTACAAAGTGTTTCAGGTTTTTAATGATGTGACACAGAAAAGTTGAAACTTATCTTCATCTACACAGTGTTTCAGGTTTTTAATTATATGATACAAAAAAGTTGAAACTTATCTTCATCTACACAGTGTTCCAGGTTTTTAATGATGTGATACAAAAAAGTTGAAACTTATCTTCATCTACAAAGTGTTTCAGGTTTTTAATGATGTGACACAGAAAAGTTGAAACTTATCTTCATCTACAAAGTGTTTCAGGTTTTTAATTATATGATACAGAAAAGTTGAAACTTATCTTCATCAACAAAGTGTTTCAGGTTTTTAATGATGTGACACAGAAAAGTTGAAACTTATCTTCATCAACAAAGTGTTTCAGGTTTTCAATTATATGATACAGAAAAGTTGAAACTTATCTTCATCTACACAGTGTTTCAGGTTTTTAATTATATGATACACAAAAGTTGAAAACTTATCTTCATCTACAAAGTGTTTCAGGTTTTTAATTATATGATACAGAAAAGTTGAAACTTATCTTCATCTACACAGTGTTTCAGGTTGTCGAACCAAATCGAGTCTTCGATTTCTTTTTTTTTCCACTCAATTTCCCCACCATTATCCTGATCTAAATACCTACTCAGCTATATAAGGCAGTGTAATATAGTATCCTAAGTTTTCAACATAGCTCTTCTGGGGACACGCGATTCTGCTCGAAACTAAAGTTTTCAATTTATCATAACAAAAGTAATTTACTTGGTCGCCCAGGATGATATGTGAGAAAACTAGACGACGTTTAAAATTTGCAGCAAAAAACAAGATAAGGAAAAAAATATCTTCATAACATTGTTATTTGTTCAATGATCACATATAGTACATCAAAGATTGAATTTATGAGAAACTGTAGCTATATCAAGGAGTCAGTTTTCCCGTGAAATATATATATTTATTGGTTATTACTGATGCAGTTAATACTTAAAATAGCTTCGCTTTAAATCATCAGATCCATACCTGAGATCTCGTGCAAGAGTCTGCCTAGCTACACAGCTTTTCTGTTTCTTAACAATAAATAACGACGAAGAACCGTAAGACACAGTTGCTATTGGAAACTATGACGAAGAATCGTAAGACACAGTTGCTATTGGAAACTATGACGAAGAATCGTAAGATACAGTTGCTATTGGAAACTATGACGAAGAATCGTAAGACACAGTTGCTATTGGAAACTTATTATTGCCATTATGTTTTGCTTGTAAATTTCAGGTAATCTTAAAATGGCAGTATAAGAAAATAGAATCGTTTAATTACAAATATTTCCTAGTCTATTTATACCTTTTGTCAAAGCTAATAAATATTATGATCTTACTTTAACTCTCGAGATTCATAGCGGATGAACAACGGTTAATTAAAGTTTGGAATAACACCCCAAAACCCCTTGTTAAATACTAAATTTTAAAGGCTTCCTAATTACAAGAATTGACACCAGGTTCAACTTTTTGAAGCTTTCTTGATCAAACACATTTTTAGCATTGAACAATGACACGCTTTCATACGTATATGCACGCACGTACACATATATAAAGGGATAGATACTCGGTGTATCCTGTATAATAATTAGCCAAAAGTCTGAAATTAATATTTTATGTTGTAGTAAGTCTGTATTTTTAGATAAGGTTATGTTGCTAGGTAACAAGCCTCGAGCGTCAGTGCATCAATCATTGTTCATAACTTTTTTCTTTTCCTTTGTAAAACTAATGTAACTTAACACATGTCTGATTTTTTGTCCTTATGATATAGTAATGTAATTATTCTGTCCTAGTAATGCTTATAATATTTTTGTAAGTGTTGGTTCCTGTGTGTTTTTTATCTGATTGCTTAGAGTGTTATTTAACTTGTTAGATCTTGTTTGTGTTTTCTCTATCTGTTTGCTTAGAGTGTTATTGTATTTGTTGGAGCTGGTGTGTTTTTTCCATCTGCTTACTTAGAATGTTATTGTACTTGTTAGATCTGGTGTGTTTTCTCTCCATCTGCTTACTTAGAGTGTTATTGTACTTGTTAGATCTGGTGTGTTTTCTCTCCAGCTGCTTACTTAGAATGTTATTGTACTTGTTAGATCTGGTGTGTTTTCTCTCCATCTGCTTACTTAGAATGTTATTGTACTTGTTAGATCTGGTGTGTTTTCTCTCCATCTGCTTACTTAGAGTGTTATTGTACTTGTTAGATCTGGTGTGTTTTCTCTCCAGCTGCTTACTTAGAGTGTTATTGTATTTGTTAGAGCTGGTGTGTTTTCTCTATCTTAAAGCAGGATATAAAGAATACTATTGGAAAGTTGAAGCCTTAGAAAACGATCAATTAGCATGTGTAAACTAACATTTTTAGAAGGGTTGGTTTGCTGGTTAAATAATTTTCACACGAACCTACATAGCCGTTCTTCATTTAAAGCTCGGGCCCGACATGGCCAGGTGGTTAGGGAACTCGACTCGCAATCTGAGGGTCGCGGGTTCAAATCCTCGTCTTACCAAACATGCTCGCCCTTTCAGCCGTAGGGGCGTTATAAGTGACGGTCAATCCCACTATCCGTTGATAAAAGAGTAGCCCAAGAGTTAGCGGTGGGTGGTGGTGACTTCCCTTTAGTCTTAAACTGCAAAATTAGGGACTACTAGCGCAAATAGCCCTCGTGTAGCTTTGCGCAAAATCCATAACAGACAATCATTTAGAGCTCAAATACTAGAAAGAAGCAGCTAGTTGCACTCACCAACATTTGTCTGACTGAATGATCTTTCTTTTCTTCTTTCTTGGACCGAATAATACGATTTTATTGTCACTTTTATAGAGCACCTACGGCCCCGATGTGCGGAGTACGTTATTTGAAACAAGGGATGTGAACTACAGACTCTTGGATTCACAATTCGAGGAGAAGGGCTGGAT
Organism: Limulus polyphemus; assembly: GCF_000517525.1. Taxonomy (NCBI): domain Eukaryota; kingdom Metazoa; phylum Arthropoda; class Merostomata; order Xiphosura; family Limulidae; genus Limulus; species Limulus polyphemus. Next base: position 22,468 of record NW_013674653.1, read on the forward strand.
GATCATCAGTAATAATATGTCAGCTTTATAGTTATCCAAATCCAAAAGATAAGCCATACTGTTATCAGAATATCGAATAACAGACACGTTGCAAATTGTTCGTGTTACAAGAAAGTATTATGTTAAAATCATGAATAA
>NW_013674653.1:22980-26771 GCF_000517525.1 Limulus polyphemus
AATTGTGTACCAGTTTAGCGTTGAATATCATTTATGGTTTTAATTTTATACACAAGTGCCAAAATACTATAATTAGGAATTACGTAAGTAAGGATAAAATATCAAGTCACAGTAAAACTAGGTGTTCTTCTCCCTTTTCTAAAACGAACGATTGCAGGAACCAAAACATACTTAAACATAGATAACAGATAGAGAAACAACTTGGATAAGTTAGTCAATAATTGGATGTATATTAAAAACTTAAAATATCAAAGCTTATAGAAATATAGACTTCACGATGGTTGGTATTTGGGCATAATTATAAAAAATCTGTGTATTGTTTAAGAGTAGACGTAACAAATCGATATCATCAAATTTCAAATTAAAAATATATCTTACACTTAATGAAAATAAAACATAGATGTTTATTGTACTTGTTTAAAGTTTTCAAGATAAAAATCTGTTGGCTGTAAAATTTACTTTTCACCTTTAGGTAGATCAATTAAACCGTCTTATTATTAGATGGATTGAGATTCGTATCTCAAGCAGTCAGCTAAAATTATTAAGAAAACCCATCATTTTGGCCTTTCTTCTGTTCAGGGTACAGGGAATAAAATATAGAAAAAAAAAGGAATTCCGAAGAGCAGATTGACGGGCTGACAGCCTCATTACGGTCTCGTTTACAACTCATTTCTTATTCTTTCAAAAGGAGGAAAAAAATCGATGATATATCACCACTGGGTTTAATTACAAAGAAATCTAAGGGGTGCTGAAACACGTCGATCATGACTTGTGTACACCTGTCAGTAAAAGTGAACTTTCCCTTTGTGTCACTATAAAACTCTCTTAAATACGAACGTATAAGACAAAATATTTAATTATTCTCACATGATATGAAATGTTAAGAAGACACAGCGATAATCGTTCTATTCCCCCTCCTTCAAAAGATATTAAAAGGCCTAGCAGTATAGAAGAAAATGGTTTCACCGACTGATCACTACGCAATAGTTGATGTACTGCTCTAGCCATTAATTTACCATAAAGTTTCTTATATCATATATTCGATTAAATGTGTTCTCTTTATTACTCAACAGTAGGCGCTTGTCACCTGCAAACATCACGGTTGTCTAGGCAACGCTATTACTCGAATATTGTCGTAGAGGTCTACATATGGCAAAAGGCAATAACACTATCTTTCTCCTACATAATGTCGATGGATTAGCATGTCTCTTAATGACATCTTAGAACATGAAGCACGTAGAACACTCGAAGCAAGTCTACAAACTAACAAACATCAAATGTTACTGTGCTGTACTGTAATATATTGTATACCATTGTGTTGTACTGTACTGTAATTTATTGTATTTGATTGTGTTTTACTGTGCTATATTAAACTGTACTGTAATATATTGTATTTCATTGTATTCTACTGTGCTATATTAAACTGTACTGTAATATATTGTATTTGATTGTGTTTTACTGTGCTATATTAAACTGTACTGTAATATATTGTATTTCATTGTGTTGTACTGTACAGTAATATATTGTATTTGATTGTGTTATACGGTGCTATATTAAACTGTACTGTAATATATTGTATTTCATTGTGTTCTACGGTGCTATATTAAACTGTACTGTAATATATTGTATTTCATTGTGTTCTACGGTGCTATATTAAACTGTACTGTAATATATTGTATTTCATTGTATTGCAAACTGTATTTTGTTGTACTATATTATGTTGTGTTGTATTGTAACTGTACTCTACTGTGATAAAGTGCTATTTGGTTGTACTATATTATGTTGAACAACATAATATAGTACAACCAAATACACTTTATTACAGTAGAGTACAGTAACAGAACAACATAATACAGTTACAGAACAACATAATATAGTACAACCAAATACACTTTATTACAGTAGAGTACAGTTACAGAACAACATAGTACAGTTACAGAACAACATAATATAGTACAACCAAATACACTTTATTACAGTAGAGTACAGTTACAGAACAACATAGTACAGTTACAGAAATGTAACTGTACTCTACTGTAATAAAGTGTATTTGGTTGTACTATATTATGTTGCTCTGTAACTGTACTATATTGCTCTGTAACTGTACTCTATTGTAATAAAGTGTATTTGGTTGTACTATATTATGTTGTTCTGTAACTGGACTATGTTGTTCTGTAACTGTACTCTACTGTAATAAAGTGTATTTTGTTGTACTATATTATGTTGCTCTGTAACTGTACTATGTTGTTCTGTTACTGTACTCTACTGTAATAAAGTGTATTTGGTTGTACTATATTATGTTGTTCTGTAACTGTACTATGTTGCTCTGTAACTGTACTCTACTGTGATAAAGTGTATTTGGTTGTACTATATTATGTTGTTCTGTAACTGTACTATGTTGCTCTGTAACTGTACTATGTTGTTCTGTAACTGTACTCTACTCTAATAAAGTGTATTATGTTGTACTATATTATGTTGTTCTGTTACTGTACTCTACTGTGATAAAGTGTATTTGGTTGTACTATATTATGTTGCTCTGTAACTGTACTATGTTGTGCTGTTACTGTACTATACTGTGATAAAGTGTATTTTTTGTACTTTACCATGTTGTGTTGTACTATAACTGTACTGTAATATACTATGCTGTAACAGTATCATATAGTACTCTGCTTACCACACATGAAACTATGCTATACTTTAGTATACTGCTACTAAGCCTAGCGTTTTGTACAAAACTATTAAATATTATACCATATCATACTACATTACATTAAACTTTGTTATTTTATATTATATACACCATTCTTTACTTGTCAAAAAATATTCTAATTTCTTTAGTTGAGCCTTTAAGTTAATTTCTAAGAAAGCAATAATTTATCCGATAACTTTAACTTAAAGAAAAATAATGTTTTAAGTAAAGTAAGTAGAAACTAGAACATTTAAGCCTAGTAAACACGCTAAAACAATATATTGTAGTTTTTCAGAGGAATGAGGCTTAGAGTAAGGCTATATTTTCGAGGTTTATCCTACAGGAGGTGTAATACTTATCTGTTCGTTGAATGAAGTGGAAACCACCTTTTGTTTGCTTTCTTCTCAGATTTAAGATGTTTTTTTTTTTTACCTTCGCTCATTTCAAAGGTTTTTCCAAACAACTTAGTTGATTAATAGGGTCAGAGAGACTAATTACCATTAAACATTTCCCCAGGAACACAACGTTGTAGGCAGGTATTCATCTTTCAGCAAGACAATGATCCTAAGCATACAGAAAATTGGTCTAATGATATGTTGACAGGAAAAAGACCGATGGAACACTCATAAGTATGGCATTGCTTGCACCTGATCCCAGTATGTACATTTTTGACGCTATATGATGGTCAAAAGGTCAATCTTTGTTGTACACGAAACTTGGAAAAATAATTTACAATGATAAATTGTATAGTAGTATGAAAACAAGCTGTAACGGTCTGTGTAAAGCAACGGTTTGTACAATGATAAATTGTATAATAGCATGAAAACAAGCTATAATGGCCTGTGTAAAGCAACGGTCTGTACAATGATAAATTGTATAGTAGTATGAAAACAAGCTGTAATGGCCTGTGTAAAGCAACGGTCTGTACAATGATAAATTGTATAGTAGTATGAAAACAAGCTATAATGGCCTGTGTAAAGCAACGGTCTGTACAATGATAAATTGTATAGTAGTATGAAAACAAGCTGTAACGGTCTGTGTAAAGCAACGGTCTGTACAATGATAAATTGTATAGTAGTATGAAAACAAGCTGTAACGGTCT
>NW_013674654.1:0-4191 GCF_000517525.1 Limulus polyphemus
ATATATTGTTACTTTGGTACACTGCTACAATATATTGTTACTTTGGTACACTGCTACAATATATTGTTACTTTGGTACACTGCTACAGTATATTGTTACTTTAATACACTGCTACGGTATATTGTTACTTTAGTACACTGCTACAATATATTGTTACTTGGTACACTGATACATTGTTTTAGTATATTGTTACTTGGTACAGTGATACATTGTTTTTATTCACCAATACACCAGATCCTTTTCACACCAATACACCAGTTCCTTTATCCTTTATTTCCAGTAGATTGTGTGTATTTTTTTTCACACCAATACACCAGTACCTTTATACTTTATGTCCAGTAGATTGTGTGTATTTTTTTCACACCAATACACCAGTTTCTTTATCCTTTATTTCCAGTAGATTGTGTGTATTTTTTTCACACCAATACACCAGTATCTTTATCCTTTATTTCCAGTAGATTGTGTGTATTTTTTCACACCAATACACCAGTACCTTTATCCTTTATTTCCAGTAGATTGTATATAGTTTTTTTACACCAATACACCGGATCCTTTTTTCACACCAATACACCAGTACCTTTATCCTTTATTTCCAGTAGATTGTATATAGTTTTTTCACACCAATACACCAGATCCTTTTCACACCAATACACCAGTACCTTTATCCTTTATGTCCAGTAGATTGTGTGTATTTTTTTCACACCAATACACCAGTACCTTTATACTTTATTTCCAGTAGATTGTGTGTATTTTTCGTATATTATTGTCAACCTTTCAACCAGTTAAAACAAATTCTATATACACATAGAAGAACTGTTTTTATTTGACAACGACATTTCGAGCAACTGTCCTTCGTCAGGTTCTCTTTCATTGCGTGCTTACTGATGTATTAGATTATAGTTGGTTATTATAAGTAGCATAAATTTCACCCTAATGTAACAATAAACCGATCAAGCTCAAATGTAGGCTTATGTATAAATAGTTTTCTGCTCGTATCAACTACTAATGCTTCATCCCTCTGGAGCAAGCAGGTCAAGACGTTGATCAGTCTCCTTTCTGGTTCAGCTGTCAATCATGGGGATCTGGCAGAGAGTGAACTCAGTTGGTTATTAGGTCCGATAAGTGTTGCCTCATGGGGTGTACTTCTGAGGGGCCGTAGTGAGATCGAGAAGTCACCTGGGAGATGAATTCTGGAAACAAAATATGGTTTTTCTTTTGAAAATTTCGAAAGTCATTGAAGTTATAGGCCGGTGTAACAAGTAGGACAGTTTGTGATGTAATTTGTATATTTTGTTTTAATGTGTAATTGGTTTCATCACGTGTGACAACTTTTGCTGAAAAGACGGATAATAAGACATCATTCAGTTTTAGTCCACCCCCACCCTCCCCCAGGCTATTGGCGCTGTCTTGCACGAAGAACGTATCGTTCCTTCGACTATGTAACAGATAGGCGCAACAGCATGAGAGTCGGCCCACTACCAGCCCACTATCAGCCCCTCGGGTTTTGGGTGCAACCCTTTCTCAGCTGCTTCACGATGAAGCTTGCAACATGTTTCTAGAAATAACTAATTCCTTCCATAGTATATTCCTGATGTCCGAACCAAACACTGATCTTTACCTACAGTCGACCCAGTTCCCTCTTCCGGCATCGACTTCCAGTTTCTCAGCAGGATATTTTCGACCCTCATCCGCAGAGTGCTGCTTCGATTGGAGCTGCTCCGCGCTGTCGGCGTCTTCGGCCACTCACTGCTCAATTTCCCCGGTGAAACAGATGGAAGGTAAGCCCAGAATGGATAGTTTCTATGTGTTGTGTGTCACACTTTCTGTTTCTGGATCGTTCCTAGTTTTATAACCTCTTTCTGTACTTTACTTCAAAAATCTCAACTCCAATTGCAGTGAAGTTGACCTGACTTACAGAGGAAGTTTATAATAATAGTTCTTTGACTTTATTGTTTCATTTACATGAATGAAATAAACTTGTTTTAGTCGTAGCAAGTGATTATGGCAAGCTTTAATTGTTACAAAACTGTATTTTTTATGTTTAATTGTTGTTCTAAATTTTAGCATTTGTATTGTTGTGCTGTTATATCACGTGTGTTGACTACATTGTTGTGTTGTCATGTGTATTGACTACATTGTTGTGCTATTATTTCATTTATGTTGACCATACTGTTGTGATATAACCGTATTTTTCGGAACATAAGACGCACCTTTATTTTGAAGACAAAGTTTTGGGGACAAAAAGCTACAGTCGCATTTGAAAGATTTTTATTGAACAAAAATTCAATTTGATACTTTAAAAATTATTATATATTGTTCTGAACACGAAAGAGCTCAAAACATCAAAATAAGAAAATACCGTAAATCAAAAAAAGGTTTACTGTTATTTAGTTTGGTTCAAAACCTACAAAATCTTCATTGCTTTCACTGTAATTTTTTTTTATTATTATTTAGGAAGCATTATAAATAGTTATGTTTTTAAAAGAAAAAACAACTAATATTGTTATAAATAACACATTCAATTGAACTAAACTATGCATGCCTATTTAAATATATTTACACATGGCTTGTGTATATCGTATATATTATTCATACCTTCGGTGTATAGGACGAAAGCAGATTTTGACATCAAATTTTGGGGTAAAAAAGTGCGTCTTATACACCGAAAAATACGGTATATTGTGTGTATTGACTACATTGTTATATGATTATCGGTTAAAGGATTATCTGATAAATGTAGATTACATTTTTTCTATGATTAATTATCTACTGATTTTATAGTTTTTACATTGTTACATAATTATCTTATGTGTGTTGATTATATTGTTACATAAGTACATTGTTGTCATATCATCTTATGTGTAACGAATACACTGTTTGATATATATAAATACATACAAATCATTTATTAATGATAAACTCTATGACTCGAAAGATGGACTTTTCTTTTTCAGTTTGCTCCTGAAGAAGAAAAGTCCACCTTTCAAAAGCGCTCGGGTTATAGGGTTTTTTATCATTTTATATTAAGACTTCTCGAACCAATGTGTTTTCCTGACATCGTGAAATCATTTTTTTAATAACTACCTGGACGGAAGCTATGTAAATTCATGATTAATGAAAGGTTATCTTAGGACATGAAAAGTTGCTTCCCTTATATGTAATTGTACAAAAAACGCCCATAAAAAATAGCAAATCACAAAATGTGAAACCACAAATTTGTATGTATCTCCTCATGGACCCAACAAACCTTCATGTCAAATTTGGTGAAGATCCTTATACAGAGAGCGAAGTAGTGTTAGAAAACGAAAACCGCCCATAAAACCGCAAAACGCAAAACTGAAAATTTGTATATACCCCCGCATGGACCTAATGAACTTTCATACCAATTTTGGTGAAGATCCATCTACACCCTGCAAAATAGTTACATGGACATACAACAGACGGTACTGTTATATTTATATAGATACATACAACAGACGGTACTATTATATTTATATAGGTACATACAACAGACGTAATATTATATTTATATAGGTACATACAACAGACAGTAATATTATATTTATATAGGTACATACAACTAACAGTAATATTATATTTATATACATACATACAACAGACAGTACTGCTATATTTATATAGATACATACAACAGACGGTACTATTATATTTATATAGATACATACAACATACGTACTCTATATAAATATAATAGTACTGTCTGTTGTATGTATCTATATAAATATAATAACACATACAACAGACAGTACTATTATATTTATATAGATACATACAACGGATAGTACTATTATATTTATATAGACACATACAACAGACAGTAATATTATATTTGTATAGACACATGCAACAGACAGTACTATTATATTTATATAGATAACATACAACAGACAGTACTATTATATTTATATAGATAACATACAACAGACAGTACTATTATATTTATATAGATTCTAGCTAATAGAGTTAAAGAAAGAATAGAGTGTAACGTACATTCAGATAACGTATTGTATTTCTGCTAGCCTAATTTAAAACACATTTGATATATAACTGAACTGAAAATGGTTCGCACTCAGCTTACAATCAGAAAAACGTTATTTGGATAGGGAAAGAACCTTGTCAATTATAACATAAATATTATGTGTTTTATGTTTCTGCCCTTCCACTCAGACT
>NW_013674654.1:4521-18325 GCF_000517525.1 Limulus polyphemus
AGCGCCTTAACCACCAATCGTTAAGGTAACGAGAGAACTTAATTCATAACTAATTCTATCAATAATTTAGTGTTGTTTTTAAGTATTAACTTGAAGTACGAGTTTAGACCTTTGTGTAGACATACTTCAAAGAATGACACACTTTTCTTTCAATTGCTGCAACTCAAAATCATTGTTTTTATTTGTTTTAGAGCAAAGCCACATTGGGCTATCTGCTGTCTCCACCGCGGGGAATCATACCCCCCGATTTCAGCGTTGTACGTCCGTAAAATTACCGCAGAATTATTTATTTAATAGGAGAGATATTTTTTTTTTTCGAAAAATTATTTCACATTTAAAATCTTCAAATTCTGTGGAAAGATTGTGAAAAATATTTATACTACAAAGAAACTTTTATATACAGGTGTAGGTTATTATAGATATGACTTAGCTCTAATTCGCTAACTTACCAACTAATATCATTGTAAAAACGATTGAAGGGGAATCTTGGTTAAAGCTAGTATAAGGTTTAACTCAACTCAAAATAAATATAAAAAAATGATACCGCAGAAGAGTTTTCTGTTTGGTCTTCTCAAGAAATATATAACTAAACTCTGAAAATAGAGGTAGGACTTTTGCTAAAGCTAAAAACTAACAGTTCCTGTTATTGGTCGAACAACGTTTGAAGTTACATCATTATTAAATATCACAGTAATTCCGGTAGAGATAAGACTAATGCTAAAAACTAACAGTTCCTGTTATTGGTCGAACAACGTTTGAATTACATCATTATTAAATATTAAGTATCTTAGGGACCGGGCGTGGCCTATAATGACAATCGTTTCTTGACTGTAAATCCGAGGATTCGTGATTCGCCACTAGTTACTTTAAAAACGCCCTCCGCACTTTGGAGCCATAGATGCGCTATAAGCGTGACGGTCAAATTCAATTATTCAGTTAGTCACGAGGAGATGGAGGTGGATAGTGTTGACTAGATTGTCCCCTCTAGTCTGTCATTTTAAAATTAGGGGCGGCTAATAGCCCTCATATAGCTTTGCGCGAAAATTCAACAAACCAACTACAAACTTTGTGTAGCTTTGCACCAATTTCTGAAACAAATATATTTTGTATTAAGTAGGCTATACGATCACCGAAGTCTGATTATTAATTAGTTATTCATTTTTATATATGAATTATACTATGTACTAATAACTAACTAACGGTAGTACTTATACTAAGATTAAATTAAAATCTCAAACACACTGTAAACAGCATGTAAACAAAACTTTATAAGCACTTTACACACATTGTTGAGTAGAAAACAAACCAAATACAGAGTAAGAAGCCATCAAAGCTGCAGTTTGATCGCGTGGCGCGTGCGCATAAGCAATTGTGCGCCCCCACGTGATATGAGAGTGGATTGTTACTTGGCAACTCACAGAGCGTACTTGTAATCATAGAATATTGTAATGTTAGCTTATTAGTAGTGTTGTAAAATGGTTATTATTATTACTTGTTATTAGCAAGGTTATAAATAAAATTAATAAAAACACTTTTAGCCAAGGTAGCGTAATTCAATCATGTGCATTTAGATTTGCATAAAGTGAAGGCAGGAGAGAGCTATGCCTTTCCAACAACGTTATTCAGTCAGTCAATCAGGTAGTCAGAGTGACAAATTTGTGGTTTTGTAAAATTTTTGTTTTTACTCTACCGACTTTCTCAAGTGCTTTGGTGGCTTGTTACTCTTCAGTTGGGTTGTTTTCTACTCGGCAGGGTGTGTAAAGTACTTAGAAAGTTTTGTTTACATGCTGTTTGCGGTGTGTATTGCATATCTTGTCCATTCATACTATAAGTACTATCGTACTTATGATAATGTCTCCCATAAGCAAGGTATGAGTATTGGATCTTCCTGTCTCACTTCCGTCATCAAACACCCCCTTATGATGGCATGCATTTCGTTAGGGTCACGTAATTTGATTACATACATGTAGTTGTATTTGGTTGCTGAAACAAAGTTTACAACAGAGAAATTTAGCTATATATATACCTTTATTTTAGTTTGACCAATTACCAAAGTTGCAACATGTCAAAATGTTATCCCTCCAATTCCTACCTTGTTTCCTTACTTTTTGATGCTCCTATTTCTACTTCAGAAATTTTTTATTCAAAAATATTTTACACTTGTCCTACGTTTTGGCTGCTGGTTTGCTGCCGTCTTCAGGGAAGTCCTGAGAAGGACTATTTCTGTGGTGGTAGTATTTGGGTTTTGAACCCGAGTCTTCTTGATGGAGATACAGGTGTGATAATTTACTCAAGTTGGGTCTTCCCGTTAGGACTTGAATCAATAACTTCTGTGCTGGGTTGACTGAGTTTGTTATCAGTTAGATTAATGTAAAATGCTTTTCTTTTGTCTCTTCTAGTTTCTGGTTCATATCCCATTATTTTTTCGACATATTCTCTAGCATGAGAAGATAACCATCTATCTATTACAGGTAGATCGGTACTACAACGTATTTTATATCTATTGTGATTTCTAATATTTGTTGTTCACAAGGGATGTTGTAAGTGTAGGATATAAAGTAGTTAGCTATTAGTATGTAGTAATCATAAAAAAATAGTAACTAATGAACAATTAGACTTAGTTGATCATATAGAATATTAACTATATCAGTTATTAATATGTGTTTACCACAATCTTATCTTTAAACATGTTAACTAAATCAGTTATTGATATCTGTTTACCAAAACCTTACTTTACACATATAAACTATATCAGTTATTGATATCTGTTCACCAAAACCTTACTTTACACATATAAACTATATCAGTTATTAATATGTGTTCACCACAATCTTATCTTTACACATGTTAACTATATCAGTTATTGATATCTGTTCACCCCAACCTTAATTTTAAACACACTAAATATAACAGTTGTTAATATCTGTTCACCACAACCTTACTTTTACACATATTAACTATATCAGTTATTGATATCTGTTCACCCCAACCTTAATTTTAAACACACTAAATATAACAGTTGTTAATATATGTTTACCACAACCTTACTTTTACACATATTAACTATATCAGTTATTGATATCTGTTCACCACAATCTTATCTTTACACATATTAACTATAACAGTTGTTAATATCTGTTCACCACAACCTTACTTTTACACATATTAACTATATCAGTTATTGTTATCTGTTCACCACAATCTTATCTTTACACATATTAACTATATCAGTTATTGATATCTGTTCACCACAATCTTATCTTTACACATATTAACTATATCAGTTATTGATATCTGTTCACCACAACCTTACTTTTACACATACTGACTATATCAGTTATTGATATCTGTTCACCACAACCTTACCTTTAAGCATATTTTAGGATTATTAAACCAAGATATTAATAAACATACGTGTTAACAAGTTCCCCGTAAAGGGAACTTCCATTTTAAAAGTGTCAAAGACGTTTTCTAACGTTGTTATGAAAACGGAAAGACTTGGTTCAGAGGGTTTAAAGAAGAGTGTGCTTGTTTTAGAACTAATGATTTGAGGTTCCATCTAACACACAACAAGAGTATTCTTCCAACAATATCAACTCTTACTACTAAGAACTTTATATTTCTTAGTTTCGACTTATAAATATCACAGTTGTTTTGTTCGTGTGAAAATATTAATAACCTCCTGCTTCTCGTTCCTAAAGTTTTCTCCGTTCTCTACTTTTGTAATACTTTCTAATTCTCATCTTGTGGCAGGCCTAAAGTTTTCTCCGTTCTCTACGTTTGTAATATTTTCTAATTCTCATCTTGTAGCAGGCCTAAAGTTTTCTCCGTTCTCTACGTTTGTAATATTTTCTACTTCTCATCTTGTAGCAGGCTTAAAACTTTCTCCGTTCTCTACGTTTGTAATACTTTCTAATTTTCATCTTGTAGCAGGCTTAAAGTTTTCTCCGTTCTCTACTATGTAATATTTTCTACTTCTCATTTTGTAGCAGGCCTAAAGTTTTCTCCCCTTCGTAGTTTGTAGGTTTCCTAATTCCTATCTTGTGGTAGGCCTAAAGTTTTCTTCCCTTCGTAGTTTGTAGGTTTCCTAATTCCTGTCTTGTGGTAGGCCTAAAGTTTTCTTCCCTTCGTAGTTTGTATGTTTCCTAATTCCTATCTTGTGGTAGGCCTAAAGTTTCATCCTCTTCTTAGTTTTCTAAGTTTCATTACGAAGCATACCAAACTAGCCGTAGGTTAGAAGACCTAAATCATGACCAGCTGCAGTTTCGAGTTATACAAGTTCTCATTAGATCCGCTAGAGCTGTAGTTTCGTGTTATATTAGTTCTTGTAAGGCTTATGGTAGGGAATGTCGTCGAATTGAGTTTTGTGCAACTGTGGTTAAGGAAGTTTTAGTTTTGTTTCAATTCCCACTTTTATATTTTCTCAGAATAAACAAGAGGTTTTCCCGTTATTCATTTTGTTCCGTTTACTTTATTTTCTGCCTCGCAGTTTTGTTAAATAGGACAAATTAGCTCTTGTTATGTATTCTTCTTTGTCTGTTAACAAACCTGTTTCACACTCGTTTTTCAGCTTGTTTATTGAGCGCAGGCAATGATCGGCTGAGTCTGTCCGACACTTACCGCACGACCACAGCATCCTCTGGTCTCCCCGACGAGTTCAGGAGCCCTCCGTATCGAGATCTTCAGCCGCTCTCATCTAACGACAGCGGCGAAATACAAGAGAAAAAGCCCGTGCATCCGAAGCTAGTGAATGTTAGTGGGATCTTGGAGATTAAATCCTTGTGGGACGAATTTCACGAACTGGGAACAGAAATGATTGTTACAAAAGCAGGAAGGTGAGTGTCGGATAAAGGTAGTATCCCATACGCACGTGCGTGTATACTCAAAGTTAATGAACAATTTATTTAAATGTTTTTAAAAACTTACATTTCCTGCTACTGCTTTACACAAATTTCCTTTTTAACAACCTGGAAGTGAAATATTTCTCTGCTATAAGATTTATTAATGATACACTATAAATAAATAAAAAGTTGGTGAAATCAGTTTAATTAAACACTCATCATTTCAAGATATTTTTCTCGAACTATTTAAACCTGCCAATGAATGTTTGGTTTACGATAAATACCGTTTAAATTTACTAATGAATGTTTTGTTTAGGATAAAGAACGTTTAAATCGACCAATAAATGTTTCGTTTAAGATAAAGACCGTTTAAATCTACCAATGAATGTTTTGTTTAGTATAAAGGTAGATTTAAACGGTATAGATTTAAACGGTCTTTATTCTAAACAAAACATTCATTCTAATGAATGTTTTATTTATGGTAAAGGCGTGTTTTTGAATGTGGATATTATTGTTCGTATTTAGACTTTAGATAAATCAGTACTATACCATTAGTTCATAACGGTTAACTAAGTAACCATGTAAGTTCAAGTTGCTTTGTTAAGATATGCTGTTCATCTACTGTTTCAACAACGATATATAGTAACTCCAACAATCATATATAGTTTTTCTGTAACTACAACAACGATATATATAGTTTCTCTGTAACTACAATAACGATATTTAATTTATCTATAAATACAACGTCGATAGATAGTCAGTGTAACTCCAACAATAATATATAGTCTTCCTGTAACTGTAATATCAACATATAGATCTTCTGTAACTCAAACATTTTTATGTGGTCTGTATGTATCCCGAACATTGATATGTAGTCCATATGTAACTCAAACATTTTTATGTGGTCTGTATGTATCTCAAACATTGATATGTAGTCCATATGTAACTCAAACATTTTTATGTGGTCTGTATGTATCTCAAACATTGACCACATAAAAATGTTTGAGTTACATATGGACTACATATGGACTACATATCAATGTTCGGGATACATACAGAGAGTTACATAAAACATTTTTATGTGGTGGACTACATATCAATGTTCGGGATACATACAGAGTGGTAGCATATTAAGGACATAACTATCTTCTACCTCATGCGTATTAGCTGATCTTGGGTTATCACCTAGTTCTGAACTCAATTTGAGATATACCAGAGGTATATCGATATTGAAGTTGCAAAATGACTACATACCAATGTTTGAGATACATACAGACCACATAAAAATGTTTCAGTTACATATGGACTACATATCAATGTTTGAGATACATACAGACCACATAAAAATGTTTGAGTTACGTATGGTGGTCTTCTGGTTGTATCCAATCCCCATCTTATGGTTTTCTTAGCCACACCATCTAGTAGTTTGGTTTAATATGATGAAGGCCTTCCGTGGTTGTTACTATTATCTTACCAGGGTAGAGAAGGTTGGACTTAACAAAAGGGTTTATCCTGGGAGTTTTTCAGCTTCCTCGTTTAGCTTTACCCTTGAAGGCCTTTAACATACATTCAGGTGATGGCCTCACTATGCGGTTACTGTGATCTTCCTGCGAGTCAGTAATGTCCATACTTTAGTTTTCTGTATTTCAGTGTCAACTCTTTCTCAAATCAGTAAAAATTACGACACTGTCTAGGTTGCTATTGGTTGATGATCATTGTTTGTTTTATCAATATAGCATTACATGTCTATAACAAAGAAAAATCTAGCCTAACATAGATACTGTTTAAACCTACCAACAATGTAGCATTACATGTCTTTAACAAAGAAAAATCTAGCCTAATATAGATACTGTTTAAACCTACCAACAATGTAGCATTACATGTCTTTAACAAAGAAAAATCTAGCCTAATATAGATACTGTTTAAACCTACCAACAATGTAGCATTACATGTCTTTAACAAAGAAAAATCTAGCCTAATATAGATACTGTTTAAACATACTAAAAATGTAGCATTACATGTCTATAACAAAGAAAAATCTAGCCTAACATAGATACTGTTTAAACCTACCAACAATGTGGCATTACATGTCTATAACAAAGAAAAATCTAGCCTAATATAGATACTGTTTAAACCTACCAACAATGTGGCATTACATGTCTATAACAAAGAAAAATCTAGCCTAATATAGATACTGTTTAAACCTACCAATCAGTCAAGTAGCCAGCTTGCTACTGGTACAGCACCAGTGGTATATCACCAGTCAAGTAGTCAGCTCGCTACCGGTACAGCACCAGTGGTATATCATCGGTCAAGTAGCAAGCTCGCTACCGGTACAACACCAGTAGTATATCATCAGTCAAGTAGCCAGCTCGCTGTTAGATAACCTCCTGTCCCTAGCTCCAACAGCGGTGTCAGGGTGGTCTCGGGTCAGAAACAAACACATGCGTTACCTCTCGTACACGCAACGTCAGTGTTAAGAAATATTGGAAGTAAATATTTATCTCTCGCCTGATGCGGTCTGTTAGCCGACAGTTAATAAAACCTGATTTTGCTCTCTATTTTTTTACCGTACTATATCAAGATCTCTACATGACAAGAAATGGGTTTCCTGACTTGGACTTACCAGGGAGGAAACTATAAATCTTACCACATAAATCTCTACATAACCCTGGTAAGTCCAAGTCAGGAAACCCATTTCTTGAGGAAAGTATCTATGTGGTACTTGATTATTGATAACTTTATGATTCCTTGTAATCTGTGAACCTTTTGGTCTTTCTTTCCTTCTCTCCTTTTAATTTGTACACCTTCTGGCCTTCCTTTCCTTCTCTCCTTTTGATCTGCCCACCTTCTGGCCTTCCTTTCCTTCTCTCCTTTTAATTTGTGCACCTTTTGGCCTTCCTTTCCTTCTCTCCTTTTGATCTGCACCTTCTGGCCTTCCTTTCCTTCTCTCCTTTTAATTTGTGCACCTTTTGGCCTTCCTTTCCTTCTCTCCTTTTGGTATGTGCACCTTCTGGCCTTCCTTTCCTTCTCTCCTTTTGGTATGTGCACCTTCTGGCCTTCCTTTCCTTCTCTCCTTTTGGTATGTGCACCTTCTGAGCTTCCTTTCCTTCTCTCCTTTTGATCTGTGCACCTTCTGACCTTCCTTTCCTTCTCTCCTTTTGGTATGTGCACCTTCTGGCCTTCCTTTCCTTCTCTCCTTTTGATCTGTGCACCTTCTGGCCTTCCTTTCCTTTTAATCTGTGCATCTTTTGGCCTCCCTATATTTCCTACATATATTTAAATTTCTCTCAATTCTATTATCACCGGTTTGTGAAGGATTTTTGGCGGAACTCTTGAGTTAATTTATTGTCAACTTTTTTTCTGAAGTAACTTTAAAAGCTACAACTGAGAGAACATCATTCACAATCAAGTAGATCAGCCTGATAAGACATCTGCCATGTAAGGAGAGTCAGGGATCGAATACTATACAGTTCGAGTATTCAATTTTGTAGGGGATTTCTAGCTACAGATAACTATCGTACGGGTTTTTTATCTATTGTTTATTTTCTAAAATTTTTTTGTTTTGTTTTAACAAAGATTTTTATATTGGATTTACTATGTAAAAATTATAATATTACAGTTGATTAGGGGGGAAAGTCATTTTCAAAACATTTTTTTTTCTTGTAATCTCGTTAAAGTGATTTTTTGTCTAATGTTTTCCTTAATTATGTGTAACTTTTATTGTTCTATTGAAAGCCTACTTTTTATATTAAAAGTATGGAAAATCGTGAATAATTTACATATTTATTAATAAAAAACGAGAGATTTCTTGTAAATCAGTTCTTGTAAGGAACCATTGTTCCACTCTAGACGGATGTTTCCAACATTTCAAGTCAAGCTTTATGGTATGGATCCACTGGGGGACTATATGTTGATGATGGATTTTGTTCCTATAGACGACAAGAGATACAGATACGCCTTTCATAGGTAAGGAACACTTGTTTACAAAAACAAAATATATTCAGTGTATTATTGTAAACTACACATCTGTACAAAGCCAAAATGAATTCATCGTATTGTTGTAAAATCCGTTATGAGATGCTAGGTCTGTTTGCGATCAACTTCCTTTGTATTCTTCCGCTGTGTTATTAATGAATCCGTATTTGTCTTGAGAGTTATCGTGTTGTTTCATTTGGTATGTGCACCTATTAAAAAATATCAATACTGTTATGACGTTAGAGAGGAGTTAGTAATCTTGTAGACCTATTCGTATTTGCTTGAGAAGATCGGTGGCAAAACACATCAAACAAAACTGACGTTAATACACGAGTACCATTACATTGGACGAGCGAACTGTGTTCCATGACCCAAAATAGTAAAGGGAGCGGCCCACGCTCACATTTATAGCGTTGCTGTATTCTTCTGTTAGAATTTAAATTGTTTTATTTCCATAAAACTAGCAGAGGCACCCGGCAATGCTGTGTTTAAAATCAATTCTCTGAATGTGGGGGCATGGGCTGTCCTTTTCACTATTAAGAGCCGTATCAAACGATACGTGTTCGTGCGTTTCTCTACCAAATTTTATTGAAAATGGTATAACCATTTTTTCATAAAAAATTTTGATATCCAACAGACAACACTACTTTAGATAGATAGATATTACCAATCCAAAAACACACGAAAATATTTTATATTAGTATGTGATATATCAGGAATATTATAAACATTTCAGAGATTAGATTATTGGAATATAAGATCCTTCTCAGTCTATTCTTATGTCTGTAAACAATTGTTTTACACTGTTTTCCTCTGTAGTTCAAGTTGGGTCGTGGCTGGTAAAGCTGACCCTGTGATGCCTCCAAGAATTCATGTCCACCCCGATTCTCCGGCCAAGGGTAGTCAATGGATGAAACAGGTCGTGTCCTTTGACAAACTGAAACTGACCAATAATCAGCTGGATGCCAATGGCCATGTTAGTTTTTATAAAGTTTCATTTCACATTTCTCTATCTGCTGATTTTAAATTTTTCTGTTGTTGTTTTTGACGTTTTAATTTCTGTTGTTTGTTGATTTCCTAAATTCCTTCATTTGTTTTTTTAAGAAACTCATTTAAGCTGCGAATCATAAACTAAGTGAGGAAGGCGAAATACAAGACTTTCGTCGATTCTCGAAGTTTCTCTCAGATAAACAGTTCTTCTTAAAGTATTAAAAACGTTATCACGTAAAAAGTCTTGAATTGACCGTTTAAAGGAAAAATCTCAAAATATATCCAGACGAATAATAAAGATCTTATAACTATTACGTGCATGAGTAAAGTAGGCCTAACATACTTAAGCCTAATATTGAACTCGCAATCATGTATGAAAAGTGGAATAATCTGTCGCTCAAGATGCTTCAGTATCTAGCGTTTGTTTTATAAACGAATCAAAACGGGATTCTTCTTAACTGTTTCCTCTTAATGTTCAAAATGAAAGTTTTGTGGTTATATTATGGGATACAAGTAGTGAAACAACATGAGATTAAAGAGAATACAAGAATGTGTCGAAACTAGTTTCTCCAATATCAAGACTTCTGACAGTTTGTTCTATTTACTGTGGTTATTTGTATAACATGTGTTAAACAAATTTCGAGTAAATCACTTTTTTAATTTGCAAAAGGTTTGCAATTGTTCATATATCCACAATTTGTGTTGCTATTTTCAAATACTTAAAAGTAAAAAATAATAATATTATTTTAAAGAATTGACCAGTACAACAGAAATCAAGTCATATTTAAGTATTTTTATTCAATCAAGTTCTGGTTGTTTTTGTTCTAGATTATCCTCAATTCAATGCATAGGTATCAACCTAGGTTCCACGTGGTCTACCTCAATCCTAAAGGAGAAGATGCATCTCAAACAGAAAACTTTAAAACTTTCATCTTTCCAGAAACCAAGTTCACAGCTGTTACCGCCTATCAAAATCATAGGGTAAGTTTCAAACTATAAGAACAGAGAAGAAACTACTTGAAAATAGAAGACATTGAGTATTTTTACAAGTTCGTGACATCATGCGCATGCGTTTATGGTTGATATATCAGCGAGATTTAAAAATTAAGACATGCAGTTATTAAAAACAACATCAAGTAATTTTTTAATTTTAGATTAACATGTTCAATTAAACAATCAACAGTTACACTAACATTCAGCAAGTCAAACTAAACAATCAACAGTTAAACTAACGAAATCAGCAGGTCAAACTAAACAATCAACAGTTAAACTAACAATCAGCAGGTCAAACTAAACAATCAACAGTTAAACTAACAATCAGCAGGTCAAACTAAACAAACAACAGTCAAACTAACAATCAGCAGGTCAAACTAAACAAACAACAGTTAAACTAACAATCAGCAGGTCAAACTAAACAAACAACACTTAAACTAACAATCAGCAGGTCAAACTAAACAATTAACAGTTTAAACTAACAATAGGGTTATTAAACTAAACATGCAATAGGTTAAACTAAAATCAACAGTTTAAACTAGCAATCAACAAGTTAAACCAACAATCAATAATTTAAACTAACAACCAATCAATCAACCAGTTCAAAGTTTTAAATATATTCAGTTATTGAGTAAAGTTTTAATCAATACAAGATTTTGAAACTTATTTAGTTACTTGAAAAAGTTATAATCAATCAACCAATCAGTTCACATTTTTAAATATAGTTAGTTATTGGATGAAATTTTAATCGTTCAGCTAACCAGTTCAAAGTCTTGCAATATATTTAGTTATTGCAAGAAGTTTTAACTGAATACAAAGTGTTGAAATAATACTAGGTGAAGTTTTAACTGAATACAAAGTGTTGAAATAATACTAGGGGAAGTTTTAACTAAATACAAAGTGTTGAAATATTATTGGGTGAAATTTTAAGCAATATAAAGTTTTGAAATATTATTGGGTGAAGTTTTAACTAATACAAAGTTTGAACTATTATTGGGTAAAGTTTTAAGCAATATAAAGTTTTGAAATATTATTGGGTGAAGTTTTAACTAATACAAAGTTTTGAAATATTATTGGGTGAAGTTTTAAGTAATAGAAACGTTTTGAAATATTATTGGGTTAAGTTTTAACTAATAGAAAGTTTTGAAATATTATTGGGTGAAGTTTTAACTAAATACAAAGTGTTGAAATATTATTGGGTGAAGTTTTAAGTAATACAAAGTTTGAATTATTATTGGGTGAAGTTTTAACTAAATATAAAGTTTTGAAATATTATTGGGTGAAGTTTTAACTAATACAAAGTTTTGAAATATTATTGGGTGAAGTTTTAAGTAATAGAAACTTTTGAAATATTATCGGGTGAAGTTTTAACTATTACAAAGTGTTAAAATGTTAATGGGTGAAGTTTTAACTAAATATAAAGTTTTGAAATATTATCGGGTGAAGTTTTAACTATTACAAAGTGTTGAAATATTAATGGGTGAAGTTTTAACTAATACAAAGTTATATATATTTCTAAAGTAGTAATTACAACAAAAACCTAAATGGTTTGCACTATGAGAAAGTGAAGACTTAAAGTAGTTATATTTCCTAGTGTTAAGCACAAAGCTACACAATGGGCTATTTGTATTGTGCCCACCACGAGTATTGAAACCCGATTATTACCGCCGATCCGCCGGGGGCGTCCTCTATTATTGTACACTGAATTACCGTCTTTGTTCAATAACACTTACTTGCTTTGAGTAACTGTACACTTGAAAGTGAATAGTGAGAGCATAGCCTTCTATCATTTTAAAGCCGTTATTCCAAATAACCGCTGGCACTGGACCACCATAGTGAGGTAACCATCATTGCCATATTCGACATGTTTCTCATGTCCGCGCGGACACTCAAGTTATTCTTTACCAAGTGTTTATAATATCTCGTCTGTCTCACTATTTCAAACTTTTTTTTTCTAGTGTAAAAAACATGGTCTTCATTAAATGGAGAGAAAGTAGCAATAAAACACCTTAAACAATATTTCCAACTGATGAGATTTTATTGCAAATATTTGTTATTCATAGTGAAAAAAAATACATTAAATCATTAAGTTTTATTTGCACATTTTCTTGGTAAGATTTTGTCCTTAACATCGGTAAAAACAAAGACATTCAACTGGTAATTCAATTCAACCTACTTACTCGAGGTCTTGTATATATCCTTGGAATATTTTATAGTTTCTACATTATATTATGATAACAATTCTCATTTTACTACAAGCTTTTCAAACTATTTTAGCCTAAGCTGCTATATCTCGGTGTCTACTGCTACTGGTAAGTCTGGTCGCTTTATGAAATTCAATGCCACTTACTGAGACTGTTCACTGTTGAGAATAAGTGTTTTGGAATTATTCTAGTATATTTTTGGTAGTTCGAGATGTTAAAAGCTGGTTAGAAGCAACTATCAGTGAATCAACCTTTTATTTTATTAATAAAGTCACCTGTAATAGATGCAATAATAATACATATTACTATTAATAAGCAACAATAACAAGCAAACAATGGTGTATGCTTCAGACTCAAAGATCTGTACTTGTAGTGCATTATCTGTGTCTTCAAAGATCCGTTATAGATGCAGTTAACTGTTTACAAAAATTCTCAGTTCTTGTATATTGTTTCCGAAGATCCGTTATAGATGCAGTTAACTGTTTACAAAGATCTGTTATAGATGCAGTTAACTGTTTACAAAATTCCCAATTCTTGTATATTGTCTCCGAAGATCCGTAATTGTTGTCTTTTTTCAAACATCGTTAATTGTTATGCATCATTTATAATTGTCGTCTTTTCATTTCTCACCGTGTACGAAAGCAACTAAACCTAACTATATTTTATCTTCATGTCATGGTATAAAAGCCACTAGACCTAACTATATATTTTCTCTTCACGTCATGGTATAAAAGCCACTAGACCTAACTATATATTTTATCTTCATGTCATGGTATAAAAGCCAGTAGACCTAACTAT
>NW_013674654.1:19275-20721 GCF_000517525.1 Limulus polyphemus
CTTAACCCAACGTTACCAATCCTCTAACCCAGCATAAACCCAACCCAACCTTACCTTACCTAAACTTAACCCAACGTTACCAATCCTCTAACCCAGCATAAACCCAACCCAACCTTACCTAACCTAAAACTAACCTAACCTAAACCTAAATCTAACCTTACCAGTCCTCTAACTTTCCATAACCTAAACTTAACTTAACCTAAGTCTAACCTAACCTAAACCTAAATCTAACCTTACCAATCCTCTAACATAAAAGCCACTAGACCTAACTATATATTTTCTCTTCACGTCATGGTATAAAAGCCAGTAGACCTAACTATATATTTATCTTCATGTCATGGTATAAAAGCCATTAGACCTAACTATATATTTTCTCCTCACGTCATGGTATAAAAGCCACTAGACCTAACTATATATTTTCTCTTCGTGTCATGGTATAAAAGCCAGTAGACCTAACTATATATTTATCTTCGTGTCATGGTATAAAAGCCACTAGACCTAACTATATATTTATCTTCGTGTCATGGTATAAAAGCCAGTAGACCTAACTATATATTTTCTCTTCGTGTCATGGTATAAACATTTAGTGTGGTTTACTTCTTGGGAGGTGAGGGTTTGAGTGGAGTAAATTTTCTTTCTTTTCTCGTTGACTGTAGCCCATAAGTAAACGTAGTGTGCTAATTAGTCGAACACGTTGTATATTTTTATAGGGTCATCCAGAAAGCTACAGAACGCTGTACACATCTTGCAGGAGGCTTTCACCTTGAAATGTATCTATCTCTGTCTGTGTGAGGTTTCAAGCACCTTGACATCACATAGTCCCCCTCCTCGCCTTCCTTTACCTAAGGGTGCGTCACGTGTTACATACAGCATGTGGTACAGTTTCAAGCTGTACTTAGAAGCCATGGTGAATTTCATGGCCTTATTTTCCATTCAATGTACCGTAATCCTAGTGATATAATGATGAAACATCCAATAAACCTAATGAAATCAGAGTTAAAAACACTCCATGAAAGGAAAATAATACAAACGCAATAATTTATTTTACTTAAAATATAGTTGATTCGCTTTAGAAAATATTAGATAAAATTCTGTTTTCATTTTTAAACAAAGTATTCTATAAAGGGTATTATAATCGCTTTTTAAAGCCCAGCTGTAGATCGTCCAATGTGTAGCTTTGTGTTTATCCCCAATCTTTCGTGGCATAAGATGCTTGATACTGTGAAATGTAATGAAGAACAGTTTTTATTTATTTATTAACCTACATTAATTTTACAAACGTAATTCCAAGGTTTGTTTCACAGATCACCCAGCTGAAAATAGCCAGTAATCCTTTCGCTAAGGGATTTCGAGACTGTGATCCAGAGGACTGGTAAGGTTAGATTTAGGTTAAGTTAAGTTTATGTTATGGAAAACCATGACATGAAGAGAAAATATATAGTTAGG
>NW_013674654.1:20731-25197 GCF_000517525.1 Limulus polyphemus
ATGAAGTTTGTTGATAAAGTGTCGTCACTGAAAGAGTGGGAGTGATCGTCATGATGTTTGTAGATAAAGTGTCATCACTGAAAGAGAGAGGAATTGTCGTCATGATGTTTGTAGATAAAGTGTCGTCACTGAAAGAGGGGGAGTGATAGTCCTGAAGTTTGTAGATAAAGTGTCGTCACTGCAGCTGAGAGGAATTGTCATCATGAAGTTTGTTGATAAAGTGTCGTCACTGAAAGAGTGGGAGTGATCGTCATGATGTTTGTAGATAAAGTGTCATCACTGAAAGAGTGGGAGTGATAGTCATGAAGTTTGTAGATAAAGTGTCGTCACTGCAGCTGAGAGGAATTGTCATCATGAAGTTTGTTGATAAAGTGTCGTCACTGAAAGAGTGGGAGTGATCGTCATGATGTTTGTAGACAAAGTGTCATCACTGAAAGAGTGGGAGTGATAGTCATGAAGTTTGTAGATAAAGTGTCGTCACTGCAACTGAGAGGAATTGTCATCATGAAGTTTGTTGATAAAGTGTCGTCACTGAAAGAGTGGGAGTGATCGTCATGATGTTTGTAGATAAAGTGTCATCACTGAAAGAGAGAGGAAGTGTCGTCATGATGTTTGTAGATAAAGTGTCATCACTGAAAGAGTGGGAGTGATCGTCATGATGTTTGTAGATAAAGTGTCATCACTGAAAGAGTGGGAGTGATCGTCATGAAGTTTGTAGATAAAGTGTCATCACTGAAAGAGAGAGAGGAATTGTCGTCATGATGTTTGTAGATAAAGTGTCATCACTGAAAGAGAGAGGAATTGTCGTCATGATGTTTGTAGATAAAGTGTCATCACTCAAAAGAGAGAGAGGAATTGTCGTCATGGTGTTTGTAGATAAAGTGTCATCACTGAAAGAGAGAGAGGAATTGTCGTCATGATGTTTGTAGATAAAGTGTCATCACTGAAAGAGTGGGAGTGATCGTCATGATGTTTGTAGATAAATTCATACGACAGCACAGGAAGTTTTTTGAAAATAATTATTTGAAGAGTATGAACCGAATGTCTTTAGTATTTATCTGTGTAGTCAATTAATACATGCCTTGTTACAGTTTATGTTTTGTACAAACATTTCTATCTGTTGTCTTAGTTACTTGTTACGAAAGTTTTAAGTATACCTTGTTATAGTTGACGTAACTTTTCTTTGTGCTTTACCGAATTATTTTACAGATAATTGAGTCTGTTTTATTTCTTATAACCATTATAATTAATTATAATTTCTCATAACTATTGTTGAATTTTTATAACTCGTTTTGACATCTGAACTCGCACACAGGAATGTCCCATCAACTGTAATGGAGATGCTGTCCCATTTGCCACAAGGCCAAAGGTCGCGGACACAACATCGGCCGCTTGGTTTGACCACTTCTCTCAGTAGAACAGGGAAGGGTAAATATTTGGATTCTTTTAAATTATTCGTGACTGTTGTAGTTTCTCTATGAGAGCACCCGAGATAATCCGTGACTTGTAGATTTAACGTCGCAAAAATAGCCGGAGAAATGTGTGAATTTGAGCAGATGGTCATAACAGTATGAATTACAGTGATGGCCGCGTGACGTGCTGTTTGTAAGTTGTGTTCTAACGTGAACCGGTTCTGTTTCAGTATCAAAATAAATCGCTCTACCTCCGTGATAGCCGCGTGACATGCTGTTTGTATGTTATTCCACATAACTCACGTGCTTTGATCATTTTTCTGAGGAAGCGATCTCAGTTATCTCGCCCTAGAACCTGCTCTCGGATGCCGCACGTTCCTTCGCCTCCCCGTGAAAGCTGCCGTCTTTAGGAACGCGAAGAACGTGTGTTGAGGTAACACCGTCCAAGAAAAGCTGCTAATAGGGCTGGGTTTTGGATGTGCGGTATTCAGACAGTAGGTATGATGGATTTTCTGCGACTGTAACGTGATGCTTTTAGTTACATCCAGCGTGACTTGTATTCATTTTTTGGTCGTCATTACACGACGGGTTGTTCATTTGCAGTTTTAAACCAGATAACAACGATTTATCTCAGTCTAAAGGTGACGTCACTCAGATGGCCTGTCGCACATAAAACTACTAGTAAAAACCCCATTTAGAGAATTCTAATTTTATAATGAAGGGAATTTAAAAATCAAAATTTTTATCATGACCACCTAGAACGTGTGCATTCGTTATTACTTGTTCGCGTACTTCTAGCCTAACCAAAGAAGGCACATAAAAGTATCTTGTGCTAACAGCTGTTCCTCTCCAGGATTTTTTTTTTCTTTACGAAAGAAATGTATTAAAACTTTTTGATGATCAACTGTAAACCTGAATTAGAGATAACGCTTTCAAAAAACCATAGGAGAATTATAAAATGTTCGTTAATTCAGCTATAAATCGGTTGGTGGTATCAGATAGACCAGGCCCTCAATAAATACCACGCACTGATCAACTAAAGACCAGCTCACCAAAATGATTCCTAGCCCACGTATCACGTTAATTCAGCTATAAACCAGGGCCCTGATCCAGCACAACTTATTAATAAGGGCTGCTATTGGTCAGTATAAATATTTAACAACATAAAAAATACACCTTATAGCTTGTTTGTACTCGTGGTAACTGACAGGTTTCTACATATATAAATTATAAAATGCAGGCAACATTTTAGTGCACACCTTAAATGCATTGAAAAGTGTTTTTAAGATATTTTAATTTTTTTTATAGATGATGATATGGAATTACTCTCTGGGGGATCCTCACTATTTTCTCGTGTTATTAGTTCCAACCACACTGTGTCGGGAGGATTATCCGTTTCCCCACTAACACGAGCAGATCAGCAGCCAAGTCCAGGGGTTCAACCGTATCCGGGCAACATGTGTAGTTACGAGCCTTCCTATGACAATTACATGTATCAGATAAAAACAAGAAGCTGTCCTTACACGCGTCCACCAGCAGTGCATATTCCTGGCTACTCTTCGACACAAAGTTACAGCGCCCTCTACCATTCTAGACCAAGACAAAGTAATTATGACTTCGCATCTAGTTGAATTTCATGAGCCAGATAGTGGGTTGAGACTCGTAAAGACAATGAAACCGTGATATTCGCTTGAAAGAAACAGTAAACGCTTAACCCTTGTCGTTTGTAAATATCGAGTCAATTTCCTAGTTAAATATTTAGTAAGTTGGCTTCGCTAGAGTATCTTTCGTTTGTATTAATAATAAATACAATCTTTTATCGAGATTTTGTTTTTCTTGAAAGGTTTGATGTTTCTCACTCCCTTGCTGTTACAAAGAAAGTTTCATCGAGAGATTTCTCTGCTGCTTAGATTTGTTCCATGTTTAATTTTTAGTCATTGAGTTTAATCATTAAATACATTATATATAACTCTAAAGATAAGAGCTGAATAAAATTATTTTTGTGCTGAAAATTATCAGTTTCTTATTATTTAATGTTGGTGTATAAAACTTGGTGTGTGAGAGAATGTTTCACAGTTCTTGTGTATCTCAACTGGTTGAAATTAAAGAACTACCGAGTAGAAATATTTCACAAAAACATTGTTACTAAGTGTCTGATGTGTATAGAAACGTTTCATAAGTCTGGTGTGTATAGAAACGTTTCATAAGTCTGGTGTGTATAGAAACGTTTCATAAGTCTGGTGTGTATAGAAACGTTTCTATACACACCAGAGTTGTGAAACGTTTCTATACACACCAGAGTTGTCAAACGTTTCTATACACACCAGAGTTGTGAAACGTTCCTATACACACCAGACTTGTGGAACGATTCTATACACACCAGAGTAGTGAAACGTTCCTATACACACCAGAGTTGTGAAACGTTTCTATACACACCAGAGTTGTCAAACGTTTCTATACACACCAGAGTTGTGAAACGTTCCTATACACACCAGGCTTGTGGAACGATTCTATACACACCAGAGTTGTCAAACGTTTCTATACACACCAGAGTTGTCAAACGTTTCTATACACACCAGAGTTGTCAAACGTTTCTATACACACCAGAGTTGTGAAACGTTTCTATACACACCAGAGTTGTGAAACGTTTCTATGCACACCAGAGTTGTGAAACGTTCCTATACACACCAGAGTAGTGAAACGTTCCTATGCACACCAGAGTTGTGAAACGTTTCTATGCACACCAGAGTTGTGAAACGTTCCTATACACACCGGAGTTGTGAAACGTTCCTATACACACCAGACTTGTGGGGCGTTTCTATACACAACAGACTTGTGGAAGGAACCGTTTCACAACTCTGGTGTGTATAGGAACGTTTCACAACTCTGGTGTGTATAGGAACGTTTCACAACTGTGGTGTATATAGAAACGTTTCACTACTCTGGTGTGTATAGAATGGTTCCACAACTCTGGTGTGTATAGGAACGTTTCACAACTCTGGTGTGTATAGGAACGTTTCACAGTCTGGTGTGTATAGAAACGTTTCTACTACT
>NW_013674655.1:0-1694 GCF_000517525.1 Limulus polyphemus
GTAAATTACAGACTTTTACACCTCCACCCCCAGTGACTCAGTGGTATGTCTGTTATAAATTACAGACTTTTACCTCACCCCAGTGACCCAGCGGTATGTCTTCTGTAAATTATAGACTTTTACACCTCACCCCAGTGACTCAGTGATAAGTCTGTTATAAATTACAGACTTTTACCTCACCCCCAGTGGCTCAGCGGTAAGTCTGAAGCCTTAAAACGCTAATAATCGGGTTTTAATACCCGTGGTGGGTACAGCGCAGATAACCTTCGACCTCAATAATTTTGGAAAGGTCTGTTTTATGAAGGGTATTTTCTTTTATTAATAACTATTTATGCTTGAATAATATTACCAACGGCCTAGGATGAATGCTATATTGTTATTTTAGATAGGGTCTTTATAGTAGTTAGTGTACTGTAATAATAGTTAACGGCTTGAGGTTGGGTGTTTCAAAAACATATTTAAACTTTGAATTTATAAACAAGTCGGATAGCTTTATTTTGTCGTTATAATTTCATAGAAACTTGGTTTTGTTTAATGTGTTTATTCATCATTGTTATTTATGGCTAAATGTATTATATATTTATTTACATATTCCGATAAATTCATTTTACTCCGAATCAACAAAACCTTTACAATCTTCACCCTAACTTAATCTTAGTTTTTAACTTAAGTCCTTTGGACAAGTTATGTTAGTAACAGGAGCTATTAACGTAGACTCAAGTGTTTTATCATTATTTATAATAACTTCACGATTACAGCTTATGGGATTTACGATAAACATTTGAATATGGACGTCACATTTGAAACTCTCACGACATAGGAGGAGGATGACATTAATATTTCCTCAACTGTGAAATTAAAACTGACAAGCTGTACTAAAAGATCGGGAAATGGATGACCCCATCGTTTCCAGAAGGTAAACTTTGCTGACTGGGTATCGTTTGTTCCACAAGCTTATCTATTTATCTGTAGGCTTGAGCAGACTATATTATGATTGCGACTGACTCCGTTATATCACACACGGGTTGTGAGATCTGAAGTAGAAACATAAATGCCTTACCGTACACACGGGCTACGATATTCAGTTAGATAGATACGTGTATTATCCAAGTTTTATTATTAATTCTTTCTACGTAAGGAAAACGTCACGAAATAATTTCATTTCAGGTAGAAAAAAATAAAAAAATGTAACAAATTCATTTCTTATATGAACGTCACTTGACTTAAAGGAACATATAACAACGAAAATAGAGATAGTTGAGGACCAGGGTGTATCTGAATAAAGTGTGTATCTGAATAAAGTGTTCTGGTACTTAACATTCCGTTTGGAAGTGTTGTGTTGTGTGTATCTGAATAAAGTGCCCTGGTACTGTTGTTGTTGTGCATTACGTTTGAAAGTGTTGTGTGTATCTGAATAAAGTGCTCTGGTACTTAACATTCCGTTTGGAAGTGTTGTTGTGTGTATCTGAATAAAGTGTTCTGGTACTTAACATTACGTTTGAAAGTGTTTTGTGTATCTGAATAAAGTGCCCTGGCACTTAACATTCCGTTTGGAAGTGCTGTTGTGTGTATCTGAATAAAGTGTTCTGGTACTTAACATTCCGTTTGGAAGTGTTGTTGTTGTGGTTGTGTGTATCTGAATAAAGTGTTCTGGTACTTAAAAGTGTTACTTAACATTCCGTTTGGAACCAGAA
>NW_013674655.1:2498-3760 GCF_000517525.1 Limulus polyphemus
TACCAGAACACTTTATTCAGATACACACAACACTTCCAAACGGAATGTTAAGTACCAGAACACTTTATTCAGATACACACAACACTTCCAAACGGAATGTTAAGTACCAGAACACTTTATTCAGATACACACAACAACAACACTTCCAAACGGAATGTTAAGTACCATAACACTTTATTCAGATACACACAACAACACTTCCAAACGGAATGTTAAGTACCAGAACATTTTATTCAGATACACACAACAACAACACTTCCAAACGGAATGTTAAGTACCATAACACTTTATTCAGATACACACAACACTTTCAAACGTAATGTTAAGTACCAGAGCACTTTATTCAGATACACAAAACACTTTCAAACGTAATGTTAAGTACCAGAGCACTTTATTCAGATACACAAAACACTTTCAAACGTAATGTTAAGTACCAGAGCACTTTATTCAGATACACAAAACACTTTCAAACGGAATTTTAAGTACCATCTCCAGGTTTTATAGATAAATTTAATTTATTCCTGCCGAAAAGAATTTCAATCTAAAGGTAGGCTGGTAGAGATCCTGATGAACAATAAAATCGAATTGGGTATACACGCGACCCACGTTTGGTGTTGCTGGCGCACAAAAATATGGCTAATAAAAAAGAAAAAAAAAGGTCTCATGGATAAACTTTCTCCAATCTTGCTTAAAAGAATTTCGAGTGCCGTGGCTATTGAGGATTCCCTCTTGTTTTATTTAGTTTTTTTTTTTCCAAATGACAATATTCTAGAGTTTTCAGTTTAGGACAATTGTCCGGAATTTGTTTGTTTAACTGCCGACCATATGAAAGGCAACTAGCCGGCAGCATACACCGCCAACATGTTAGGCGCTGGGTTTCGATCCCAACAACCTGACCACCAGACTTGGAAAATCCGTTAGTCAACACCACCGACTCTTGGGCTACTATTTTAATCAACGGATAACGCCCTCACGGCTGAAGGGGCGAGACTGTTCGGGCGCGGGATTGAAACCCGTGACCAGCGGATTCCGAGTCGATTGCCCGTAATGGGGGTGTAAGGCATAAGTTGTGGTATAATAAGCCTAAACTAGAGATGTGGGATCACCTAGCCTAGATCCAAGTGCATACAATTTATCATGAAAGTAAAAATATCAATTCAGTTTTAAACTTAAATCGTTTCTGTATTAAGGTATTTTCTTTTATATCACCAACGTTTTTAATAACAAACAAACCCCTTTAATCAACGGAGACTCTTAAGTTA
>NW_013674655.1:4710-5479 GCF_000517525.1 Limulus polyphemus
CCACCAATCACAGTAACGACCTGTGGTTGGCAGCTCATTATACCACCAATCACAGTAACGACCTGTGGTTGGCAGCTCATTATACCACCAATCACAGTAACGATCTGTGGTTGGCAGCTCATTATACCACCAATCACGGTAACGACCTGTGGTTGGCAGCTCATTATACCACCAATCACAGTAACGACTTGTGGTTGGCAGCTCATCATACCATTCTTCACGAAACGTAGAGAACTGACTGTTCTGCTACCGTGATTAAAAAATAAAGAAAGAAACATCTATTTTGATAAAACTTGCCAAACATGGCTTCACGTTTATACTATGCTTGCTACGTCACTTCCGGTAAAACCTAGGCCATTATGAATTTTCAGTTTTTAAATAAATCCGACAAATAAACACTGTGTGATTTGTGTAGTGTACAAGAAACTATATTTCATTTCGCTGTTAATATCCAGTGGCTGCTAATTATTTTTATGTTACAATTTTCTACAAGCTCTTAGAACATAAAACTGGGAATATAAACCTGAATAATTAAGCCACGAAGCCACGCAAAATACAAAAAAGCATACCTTAGAATTTTGTAAACATGTTAGCTTTGGTACCTGAGGATATGACAGTCTTGGTACCTGAAGATATGATAGCCTTGGTAAATGAGGTCATGGTAACCTTGGTACCTGAGGATATGACAGTCTTGGTACCTGAAGATATGATAGCCTTGGTAAATGAGGTCATGGTAACCTTGGTACCTGAGGATATGACAGTCTTGGTA
>NW_013674655.1:5788-10892 GCF_000517525.1 Limulus polyphemus
CCTTGGTAAATGAGGTCATGGTAACCTTGGTACCTGAGGATATGACAGTCTTGGTATGAGGTCATGGTAACCTTGGTAAATGAGGTCATGGTAACCTTGGTACCTGAGGATATGACAGTCTTGGTACCTGAAGATGTGATAGCTTTGATACATGAGGACATGGTAGCCTTGGTACGTGAGGATATGGTAACCTTGGTATGTGAGGATATGGTAGCCTTGGTAAATGAGGTCATGGTAACCTTGGTACTTGAGGATATGATAGTTTTGGTACATGAGGATGTGATAGCTTTGATACATGAGGACATGGTAGCCTTGGTACGTGAGGATATGGTAACCTTGGTATGTGAGGATATGGTAGCCTTAGAACTTGAGGATATAGAAAACTACTTTATGTGTAATATTTCGTCATTTATCAGCAAACGGCCGCCATGTTCGAATAGGCTTAATGTCAGTTTCAAATTACTATCTATCTCTCTCTCTCTCTCTCTCTCTATATATATATATATTTGAACACTGTGGCTGTATTCTCAGTCTTCCTATTCATTAAATGGTTATGTATCCAAACACTTATCGTAATTAAAATATCTCCTGAGAAAGTTAATAGTTGCCTTTTTTTTAATGTGTTCATAATTATTTTATAGCATTAAAATTAATACAGGGACTCTTGGAAATACGAATGTAAAACTACATTTGGGTTTAAATATCTGTAAATGATAACTATGTTGAACAATATGAAAAAAGTAAAAAACAACCTACGTGTTGCACGATATTATACATATCGCCATTTGCAACTAGTTTAGTCACATGACTGAAAAAGCTCAGAAAGTTTTTGAGCATCCATGTCAGCTTACATACTTAAAGACTCGGAATTAAGCCTAATTTCTTTGTAAACGTACACAAAAAGACTCGGAATTAAGCCTAATTTCTTTGTAAACGTACATAGAAAGACTCGGAACTTAAGCCTAATTTCTTTGTAAACGTACACAAAAAGACTCGGAGCTTAAGCCTAATTTCTTTGTAAACGTACACAGAAAGACTCGGAACTTAAGACTAATTTCTTTGTAAACGTACACAAAAAGACTCGGAGCTTAAGCCTAATTTCTTTGTAAACGTACACAAAAAGACTCGGAGCTTAAGCATAATTTCTTTGTAAACGTACACAGAAAGACTCGGAACTTAAGCCTAATTTCTTTGTAAACGTACACAGAAAAACTCGGAGCTTAATTCCAACATGTTTGTAAAATTTACAAGAACGCGAAACTGAGTTTTTAGCTTCACTAAATACGTTTCTTACACGTTAACTAATGACGGAGGAAATAGAATAATTAATACAGTAAACTTTAAACATCACCAGTTTATCTGTGATATTTCCTAAAAACAAGTAACAACAATATCAGTTAAATAAAGCCAGGCGAAATAGAAATTAGGCTTAACTGTTTAGAAGTCAAATGCTAACTGATATTTTTTTATTTTTAACACAATATTTCGGAGGTGACTGAAAGGGAACCTAGGAAACAAAGAAGCGAGCAGTCATCGTATAGTATAATTAAAGTCATCAATTTTCAAGTGCTCCGCTACTGAACGAACGTAAAGTTTGACATTGGACCACGACAGCAATATTCAAGTTAATAAGTTATAAAGTAAAGCTAACATAACTCTGAATGCAAAGTTACCATGTTGACTGCTGAGAAGACATGTTTCTGACAGCAGTCAACATGAAAATGATTTAAACGTACAAGGCTGTAGGTTACAAAACATAGCTTAGATATACAAGATAAGCGATAAGCCTTCAAGTTAAACTTAGTTTCTGAATCTTGGAATATTCAGAGACTATTTAAATATATTTTTTAAACTATACGTCCAATTTGCATATTAGCTAATAGAAGCATGTTGTTAAGATCGAACATTTTATAAAAGTAGGCCTAGAACCTTCTAGATGACGCCACGAAAATTTAGTAACTTCGATAAATAACTAGATGAGAGACACCAGTTATAAATATAGCAAGTAAGTCAGTTAGGGAGCGAGCAGTGTTTATTTTTCTGATAGTAGTTGTTTTAGTGGAAGTTTAGGCAGAGTAGACATAAGTAGGTTTGAGAACGTTAATGGAATGCAACATTTGAAAGAAGAGGAAATGACGTTACGGTGTATTTACTGAGGCCTCATTTACTAAAAGCTTTGGCTCTTTGTGTAAGCCGATATCTATTTCTTCACTTAACGTATATTTTATATTCAATATACAGTAGCTAGCTGGTGCAGTGTACGCTATAAACATGAACAAACAATGGGTATTCATTATTTAAAAAAAATAATATATAAGAAGTCGGAGAATAATTGACTTATCATTCACATTTCAACTACTGGGCCGAAAGAAACGCCACAAACATTATAAACTGTATCTAGCTACTAATATTTACAGAAACATGACATATTTTTATATTGGTTTGTTTATCAAAGAAAGACTCTCTCTGCATTACTGATGACTCGTGTGTGTGTTTTCATAGCAAAGCCACATTAAACTATCTGCTGTGTCCACCGAGGGGAATCGAACCTCTGATTTTAGCGTTATAAATCCGTAGAATTACCGCTGTATCACCAGGGGACTCTCTCGGACGCGTGGCCAGGTCGTGGCTTAGCGAGTCCTTTTTCTTCTCAGTGAATTGGTTTGGTATTATGTTTTACATCTCTCTAACAATGAAGAGAGAGAGAGAAGTAGGGGTTATTACTAGTAAAATATGACCAAGCTATTTCTGTTTTTATCTATAGGTTCAAATAAAACCGACAGTTTCCTTGTTGGTATATAGATATATTAAAACAATACTCTGTTTTCATTCATGTTGGTATATAAGTATTCTTGTTTCTGTTAAAACAATACTCTGTTTTCATTCATGTTGGTATATAAGTATTCTTGTTTCTGTTAAAACAAAACTGTTTTCATTCATCTTCGTTTACATATTTTCATGTTTCTCTTAAACAAAACTTTGATTCATTCACAGGAAAATGCTTAAACTATTCTAGAGCAGAGGTTGAAAATACGTTCTGTCTTACATCCCGTTGATCATGAACATAAGCCCGAGAATCTCCAGAACACAAGCTTGAGGATCTACAGAACATAAGCCCGAGAATCTCCAGAACACAAGCTTGAGGATCTACAGAACATAAGCCCGAGAATCTCCAGAACACAAGCTTGAGGATCTACAGAACATAAGCCCGAGAATCTCCAGAACACAAGCTTGAGGATCTGCAGAACATAAGCCCGATAATCTACAGAACACAATCCTGAGGATCTACAGAACATAAGCCTGAGAATCTACAGAACACAAGCTTGAGGATCTACAGAACGTAAGCCCAAGAATCTCCAGAACACAAGCTTGAGGATCTACAGAACATAAGCCCAAGAATATCCAGAACACAAGCTTGAAGATCTACAGAACATAAGCCCGAGAATCTCCAGAACACAAGCTTGAGGGCCTACATAACATAAGCTCGAGAATCTACAGAACATAAGCCCGAGAATCTCCAGAACACAAGGCCGGAGATCTACAAAACCCAAGCCCAAGTATCTCCAGAACACAAGCTTGAAGACCTACAGAACATAAGCTCGAGAATCTACAGAACACAGGCTTGAGGATCTACAGAACATAAGCACGAGAATACATAGAACACAAGCCTGAGGATCTACAGAACATAAGTCTGAGAACTACAGAACACAAATATGAGGATCTACAGAACATAAGCTCGAGAATATACAGAACACAAGCTTGAGGATCTACAGAACATAAGCTCGAGAATATACAGAACACAATCTTGAGGTTCTACAGAACACAAGTCTGAGATCTATAGAACACAAGTCTGATGATCTACAGAACATAAGCCCGAGAATCTACAGAACACAAGCCTGAGGATCTACAGAACATAAGCCTGAGGATCTACAAAACATAAGATTTTTCCCGCGTAAGATAATCAGTGGTTTTCATACATGGTCCTATTTTTGTATTTTGTTATAGCTACTCAGTTTACACTCGTTAAGATTTATGAAACTAAGCTATTGTTTTTTTTCCTGTGACAGGTAAACTCATCAAACTTATCTTAACTTCTTAGAAATCCTCAGGCTTGTGTTCTGGAGATCCTCAGACTTGTGTTATGTAGATTCTCCGGCTTGTGTTATGTAGATTTTCAGACTTGTGTTCTGTAGATCCTCAAACTTATGTTCTGTAGATCTTTAGGCTTGTGTTTTCTTTAGATTCTCGGGCTTATGTTTTGTAGATCCTCAGGCTTATGTTCTGTAGATCCTAAGGCTTATGTTCTGTAGATCATCAGACTTGTGTTCTGTAGTTTTCAGACTTGTGTTCTGTAGAACCTTAGGCTTGTGTTTTCTTTAGATTCTCAGGGGGCCGAGGAAAACTCATTATGGATTTTATCACGACATATCCAGAGTAGTGTATTTATCTCCCGGATTTAACAATAATACTTGGTATAATCATTCTAGTATGACACACTTGAAGCAATTGAAAGTCGGTAGAGGGCCTAATAATGAGAATGGAAAGTCATTCTAAAAAACAAAAATCGTTGTTTCTTTTTCGAGTTGTTAATTTTCAATAAAATATAAAAGCTCTTTAATAAACAACGTAGCCATGTTTGTTTATAAAAGTAGTTAGGTATAATAGAATAATGAGCCGGGCTACGGACCTAAAGGTTCAAGTTTTGAGCCGTGATGCTACGATCCTCTCGTTGTTAGGTATGGGCTCGTTAAAGGAAGGACAGTCAGTTCCGTTATTCGGTTCAAAAAGCCAGACAAGGCTCTTGTGGCGACGGATGCTGTCTGCCTCCTCTCTGGTGAGTAGATGTACATTAGGAACGGTTATTACTTGAACCATTGGTTCACTGATCTGACTGTTTAGTCTACGTGCACACAATATGTTGTAACTACCAATACTGATATGTTGTAACTAAATATTGATATGTTGTAACTACCAATACTGTTATGTTGTAACTACCAATACTGTTATGTTGAAACTAAATACTGATATGTTGTAACTACCAATACTTATATGTTGTAACTACCAATACTGATATGTTGTAACTACCAATACTGATATGTTTAAC
>NW_013674655.1:11849-14692 GCF_000517525.1 Limulus polyphemus
TATGTGATTCTGTTTTCAATATTCTCTTTAATAGCAGACTGAACGGATTATCTTGCATACTCAAGGAGTGAGTAAAAGTTTTGTTGGGGGTGGAAGGTGGGATATGAATGTCACCAATGTCACAGTTTTAAATAATATGACGTTGTACATTTAATATCAAAATGATTGAAAACAAAAACGTATTTTATTCAAGTGCCATGATTCAAATGTAACTTTTAGTGCCCCCCCCCCCCAGTGGCACAGCGGTATGTCTGCGGACTTACAACGCTAGAATCCGAGTTTCAATACCCGTTGTGGGCAGAGCACAGATAGCCCAACGTGTAGTTTTGTGTTTAATTACAAACAAACAAACTTTTAATGTATATGTGTTTTAAATAATTACGCTTGAAAATTGGGAAGGTTAAGATAAAGGCGTTTTTTTAATTGATTATGTTCCAATAGCTCGTGCAAGTTGGGTAGAACGAGGGAGACACGCTGGTTTTCTTTGCGAACCGTATTTAAAATCACTACCCCGAAAAACCCAGAAATTATAATTAACATAATAGTAAAAATTAACGAAGTTATAAAAAGTTCAATTTAATACAGATCGGAGAGACCTCTATATTGAATATAAGAAAAGCGAGGGAGTATTGTAGTATTTTAATAGCAGATTTAGTAAAATTGTGATAAATGAAAATAATTCAGAGTTATTAATAGAAAATACATTCAATATGTATTTGTAGTGCAAACTACAACACGGAATGTTTAATGAATAATGATTCGAATCTCAGCTAGGATTTTCGGCACGTGCCATTTCTCTGTAACTTCACATATCCGTATGTTAGGACATGTTTTTATCGTATGTGTAGTTCGTAACAATGACCAATGTTTTATGCCTACACATATAAAACAACACAAAGTTGTTTCCCTTAAAAAACCAAAAATGACGATAAATTATAGAATTGTGGCAACAGTAAGTGTTCTTAAGTTAAGCCTTTCGTGTTAACGTAACGAAATCAGTTAGGGATCGACTTTCACAGATTAGTTGCGTATTTAATAAATCCCGCTAGGTGTCTGATTTTAGGCTTACTGTACTGTCTGTTGCACAGATAGAGAGACGTAGTCTCACTTTAAATCTGTTATTTTTAATACACCACGTGCATTTAGCAATAGCTTAGAGAGAGAAATAAAGTCTGTAGAAATATGGGACCAAAATATATAGTCACAAGAAGCGTCTCTTTTTAAAAATTTTAGAAACTCTGGAGTACAATTTCGACAGTATTTCAAAGTGTAAATTTTATTATGTTTAAGATGTGCCTTATAAAAGTGGATGACCACGGAATGACGTCGTGTGACATCAGGACAATCTTAGCAAAGTGGATAACCACCGAACGACATCATGTGACATTAGGACAATCTTATCAAAGTGGATAACCACCGAATGAGTCGTGTGACATCAGGACATTCTATAATGAAGACGAGATTTTATGGGTACTCATGGTTCATCTGAAAACCGTCACAAACTTATGCTTACCCTGTGTTCACGTACAAAATATAACATAATTTGTGATCACCACGTGTTCGTGTATATAATTTGTGTTCATCTTGTGTTTGTGTCCCTAATAATAAGTAACATTTATAAATGAAAATCACTATATTAAATATTTAAGTCAGTAGTGCTGATTAAACGAGCATTAAACTTACAAAAGACATAAAATTAGATTTTTTACTTCATGCACTAAGCATAGATTCCCCACTCTTGAAATGCATCATTTGTTAAATGGTGCTTTTCTATAAAACTTATCATCTCAGTCAATGTATAAGGGGTCGGTCATGAATTAGAGGTTATCTGTGGATCATATAGTTTATGGTTGTACAAGAATACCCTCCGCACTTTCAGGCCACCTTCAAATCAAAATACTCAGTAAGACAACGGCAGCCCAAGACTTGGCGGAATGTGTTACTGAATAATTGTCCTCCCTTTAGCATATTATTCAGAATTAGAAACGGTTGTGCGCAGATAGCCCTTTGAGTAGCTAAGTACGAAAGATCTGAAATAAACATACAGTAGAAGAATCGTATAATAACGTTTTATAAGAGACGTGGGCTTGAAACTATTATCTTTAGTTTTATAAGAGACGTGGGCTTGAAACTATTATCTTTAGTTTTATAAGAGACGTGGGCTTGAAACTATTATCTTTAGTTTTATAAGAGACGTGGGCTTGAAACTATTATCTTTAGTTTTATAAGAGACGTGGGCTTGAAACTATTATCTTTAGTTTTATAAGAGACGTGGGCTTGAAACTATTATCTTTTCCCTGCAGCTTCGTGCTTAATCTATTTTATTATTGACGTTACAGATAGAACCAAGATGGTGCTGGTCGTCTTTATGTCGTCCAGATCCGATACTTGTTCTTGACGTTACAGATAGAACCAAGATGGTGCTGGTCGTCTTTCTGTCGTCCAGATCCGATACTTGTTCTTGACGTTACAGATAGACCCAAGATGGTGCTGGTGGTTTTTCTGTCGTCCAGATCCGATACTTGTTCTTGACGTTACAGATAGACCCAAGATGGTGCTGGTCGTTTTTCTGTCGTCCAGATCCGATACTTGTTCTTGACGTTACAGATAGAACCAGGATGGTGCTGTTCGTCTTTCTGTCGTCCAGATCCGATACTTGTTCTTGACGTTACAGATAGAACCAGGATACGGTACTCGAACCTTGCTGCGGCTTGATTGAATTAACACTTTTAAAGATACGGTACTCGAACCTTGCTGCGGCTTGATTGAATTAACACTTTTAAAGATACGGTACTCGAAACTTGCTGAGGCTTTATTGAATTAACACTTTTAAAGATACGGTA
>NW_013674655.1:15663-18762 GCF_000517525.1 Limulus polyphemus
CAATGTGGTATTCACTTGTAATAATTATAGTAAAGTGTAGAGAGTAGTTAACAATGTAGTATTCACTTGTAATAATTATAGTAAAGTGTAGAGAGTAGTTAACAATGTGGTATTCACTTGTAATAATTATAGTAAAGTGTAGAGAGTACTTTAACAATGTGGTATTCACTTGTAATAATTATAATAAAGTGTAGAGAGTAGTTAACAATGTAGTATTCACTTGTAATAATTATAGTAAAGTGTAGAGAGTAGTTAAGATACTAATTAGTTGTTATTCTTCGTTTCGTCTGCTAATGATCAGAGAGTAACAATGTAAAAATAGAAGTCTGAATTTGATGATCCAAGGATGCATGGTTTACGTCCCGTTACTACAAAATCGTGTTCTGCACTTTGATGTCGTTATAAGAGTGGCTGTCAAGTCCTACAATTTGATTAGAGAAACTCTATAGTTGGTAGTGGGTGCTATTGACCAGTTGCTTTCCATCTAGTCTATCAGGTCAAAATTAGAGAGAACCAGTCTTCTACTGCCCGAAAGAAACAAACTAAGTAGTTCAATATTTTCAAGAGGGATATTCAGGCTTAGCTGACTTCCTTGGCTTATCCGATAGCCGGATGTACAAGTCTTCATTTTATCGTTTCTTAGAGATCTTTAGTTGTCTTTAACTTATATTCTTATTTTACTCTTACTGGGATACTTTTCCTCTCTGACGTGGTCATTTTACAGAGTCTTGTATACTCTTCCCCTCTGACATGGTCATTTTACAGAGTCTTGTATACTCTTCCTCTCTGACGTGATCATTTTACAGAGTCTTGTATACTTTTCCTCTCTGACGTGGTCATTTTACAGAGTCTTCTATACTCTTCCTCTCTGACGCCGTCATTTTACAGAGTCTTGTATATTCTTCCTCTCTGACGTGGTCATTTTACAGAGTCTTGTATACTCTTCCTCTCTGACGTGATCATTTTACAGAATCTTGTATACTCTTCTTCTCTGACATGGTCATTTTACAGAGTCTTGTATACTCTTCTTCTCTGACATGGTCATTTTACAGAGTCTTCTATACTCTTCCTCTCTGACGTTGTCATTTTACAGAGTCTTCTATACTCTTCCTCTCTGGCATGGTCATTTTACAGAATCTTTTTTAAAGATACGGTACTCGAACCTTGTTGCGGCTTGATTGAAAGAGTCCAGTTGATACATTTCATTTGATTTCTCTGAGGGCGTTAAGTAGTCGTTAAATGTAGATCGGAATTCAGAGGAATTAATCGGAGAATAGTTGGAGGGAATAAATTCTCCTGAAATTCAATAAATTCGGGACTGTTATAGCTGGAATTATCCAGTTTCCTAGATTTTTTTTTTTTCGTCGGGCTCTATCATATTGGAACGGACTAAAGAAATTACTGTTAGTTCATTGGCAAACAACACTGAAAGCAGAGAAACTTAATGCCGCGCTAACGTTTCGAACTAAGCTGAATTCTTCAAGAAATTTCCAGGGGTATATATAAGATTAATTTCCGTCTTCTTTGTTAGAAACAGATATGTCTTTTGCAAAAAAAAAAAAAAAGTCTCCCGGTGGGTGAGCGGTAAGGTAACGGACATAGAACGCCAAAATCCGGGGTTTGATTTCTCCACAGCGTACAGAGAGCAGATA
This sequence comes from Limulus polyphemus, assembly GCF_000517525.1. NCBI lineage: Eukaryota > Metazoa > Arthropoda > Merostomata > Xiphosura > Limulidae > Limulus > Limulus polyphemus. The sequence goes on from NW_013674655.1 coordinate 17,316, forward strand.
GCTTTGCACTAAAACAACACACATGTGGAAAATAAAATAAATCGAACGAACGGTAGAGATCTTGGGTACTATTTTAATTATATTATTAGTTTGTTAATATATTAATGATAGATAAAACTCTGAGCAGAATTTAGCTTATTCAACTACGCTTAACACGCTAGAATTTACCAACATTCCAGCATTACAAATGATTACAAGGACCGATGTATTACTAGATCTTACGTCGCGTTGCTGTGGGAACGCGCTCCGCAATTTAAGGCTGTACACGTTGAAAAAAAGTGACTATTCGGCTAGACAGAGTAACTTCAAAGAAGGCGGAAGGTGTTGTTAACTAGCTACTTTCACTCTTGTTTGTCAAGGGACGGTTAGCGTAGATAGTCCTTTGTGTAGGTTAGCACGAAATTCTCAAAACAAACAAACAAACACTGTTCGTATTCATAACTCGAAAGGACTGATTTACTTGGCAGTTTGCCAAAAAAACGAGTTTTTTTTTTTTTACTTGAAAATAAAGATTAGTTCAGATAATTAAATGAAAGTTAGATTATTCTACCTCCTTGCATGAATTCTTTGCTGTCATTGGTCGAGAACGCATCACGTGATATGAAGCATTTTAACAGTTGCTTTGATAAGCCGATCAACAATTCGTATGAATGTTGCCCGGCTGTCAAGGCCGTTTACATGCACGCATGACGTTGTAGCAGAACTTTGTAGACCACAGTTGTTGTTTTTGAAAACACGCTGATTCATTTAAGCCTAAGTAACAACAATACGTAACACGCATCTGTACATATCTTATGGCAACAAGAGTACTAAAAAAGATGACCAATGAACTGTGAAAGTTTAATGATGAACGACGGCAGCAACAACGAACATTTGACACGTGTTTATAAAATAACAAACATCATAGACCCCTGCAGGGGTCTATGATTATGTAAGATGATTTAAATTTCAACTACAGTTATTTCAAAGATTTAAGAATATATATAGCAAAAAACACCATTTTCGACCTCTCTCTTGTGGATGTGGATTTAAAATCAACAGAGAAATAAAAAGGAAGAAGATTATACAAGACTCTGTAAAATGATCACGTCAGAGAGGAAGAGTATACAAGACTCTGTAAAATGACCACGTCAGAGAGGAAGAGTATACAAGACTCTGTAAAATGACCACGTCAGAGAGGAAGAATATACAAGACTCTGTAAAATGACCACGTCAGAGAGGAAGAGTATACAAGACTCTGTAAAATGACCATGTTAGAGAGGAAGAGTATAGAAGACTCTGTAAAATGACCACGTCAGAGAGGAAGAGTATAGAAGATTCTGTAAAATGACCACGTCAGAGAGGAAGAGTATACGATACGGTACTCGAACCTTGCTGCGGCTTGATGGAATTAACACTGAATTAACACTTTTAAATTCAAGCCGCAGCAAGGTTCGAGTACCGTATC
>NW_013674655.1:19490-23667 GCF_000517525.1 Limulus polyphemus
AACTACTATTTTAATAGTGACCAAATCTCCTATACAAGCTACATCAGGACTACTATTTTAATAGTGACCAAATCTCCTATACAAGCTACATCAGGACTACTATTTTAATAGTGACCAAATCTCCTATACAAGCTACATCAGGACTATTATTTTAGTACTGACCAAATCTCCTATACAAGCTACATCAGGACTACTATTTTAATACTGACCAAATCTTCTATACAAGCTACATCAGGACTACTATCTTAATACTGACCAAATCTCCTATACAAGCTACATCAGGACAATTATTTTAATACTGACCAAATGAAACGCACTTCCGTTGAGATCTTAATATTCATCACACTTTGTTTAATCGATCCCACCAATCACATGATCCCTAACTTTCTTCTCACTGTAAACGTTTCTCACGATGATTAAAAACAGGTCAGGATCCCCAGGAAGATGGAGGTTCCATTAATGTAAAGAAGATATATTCACGTGACGAAAACACAATAACGCTTTTAAGAAAAGATAAAAAAAAATGCATGTAAGTAGGAAAAATAATGAATACTTTAACTGGGCCGATTAGATTTCTTTTTGATAAAGTAGCCAGCCCACGAACCAACTAGCTGGTCAGAGCCGAGAATTTCGGACCTTGAAATATATCTGTACGTATATATTACCTATCCCCCCCAAGGTTTCATAGGTCAAAGGTCAGTTTAAGACTTGCTTGATTAGTTAGAAAGTAATAAGTTATTTTTCTATTTTTCAAGTCCTTTCCCTCATACGTAGAGCTCTCTAACTAGGTTATTTAGTTACCCTTGAGGTAGGACTAACCCATAAAACTGGACAACTTTACATGCTAAGGAAACTGTTCAACACTTCTTATAACCTTCAAGTTGGGTACAGAACAACAGTATAATGTCACAATCTGTTAAAGTACACTTTCAGTCATATACATAATTAATGTGGCAGGGATAAAGAAATACATAACATAAACTGCTTTAACACCATAACTTTGGAATGATAAACATGCTCTTTGTGAACATCCTCAGAGCTTGAATTAAAAAACTTTAGAAATTTTCTGCAACGTTAACGAGCTATGGGTAATTCATTTTAATTAATGTCTTCATTAATGGTAATTAGATTCATAACAAGACAATTGGTAAAGATTTTTGAATTTTAAGTGTAATATCAACAAGTGTGCTGAATTTCATGTCGATATTGGCTTTAATGGCGAAGATGTGTTAATAAATTGGTGACTCCAGTGAGAACTGCCTTTTGAGAAGATAGCCGTTAAAGTTTTTCTGCACTTAAATGCCAGTAAGCTTTCAGTAAATGTGTACTACATTTAACAGTGTTTCCTCAACAGGGTCAGACAAATGTCCGATTATTCAGAAAGGCTTACAAGATTAGAGAAGTTCCATTATTGAGAAAAGGCTTAGTGCCAGTGAAAGACCAGTCTATTTAGAAAGGCTTAGTGCAACTGATCGACACGATTATGATAAAAGGCTTAGTGCAACTAGCCCTAGAAAGGTTAAATGTGGATTATCTAATAAAAAATAATATATGCACATTCAAAAGATTTGGGAATAAAACACCAGCTAAGCCTTTCTTCAAAGACAGGATATGCTACAGGCTGAATTAAACACTTCAAAGACAAGATTTGCTACAGGCTTAATTAAACACTTAAGCTGCAATTTAACTTGACTTTAAGACTGGATGTTGAGTTTCTAATCCTTACATCTTGTCTTACAGCAATCATTATTTTTTTATACACAATCTGTAGCATTATGACGTGATATACAGAACTGTTCATAGATTCATATTTTTACTAAGGTTTAACAAGAGATTATGTAAATTAATTCGACTAAAAGTACATGTACACTTGTTTTTATAACTTGGACGGACACTCTACCCCAATGGCATCACCCTTAACTTGACTTGTTTACATTACAAGTATCGCATATATTAAAATTAAACTTTTAGGCTCAGATTGTAATATACGGACGTACATACAATTAATTAAACCAAAAAAAAAAAAAGAAAATAAAACGCTCCATAATGATAATCAGTTTTCTAAGTACGAGTATAATAACCCAACATGTAGAAACTGACCAAGGTAACGGTTACTTACTGTTTATCTGTTTCTGACGGTACACTATGTTATAGTTACTTACTGTCTACCTGGTTGGTGATAGCCTAGAGTTAGCATGCCGGAACGCGGATTCGAGGATCCATGGTTCGTATCCCTTTGTCGAAAAATTGCGATCCGCTCTTTGTGGTCGTGTGTGCGTTATAAGAGTGATAGTCAAACTCCACTATTCGATTAGAGTAGCCAAAGAGTTGGCGGTGGGTGCTGTTGATTATTTGCCTTCCTTTTAATTTATAAATTAAAAATCATATGGTTAGTGCAAGTAGCCTTATGTAGCTTTTCGCGAATATCCTAATCAAACAAACATTTTTAGACGTATTTAATCAATAAATAGGGTGATATTTTGAAATATTCCTATAATCTTATTATCTTTTATATTTCTTTATTTGAGAGATTTAGCTTTTCATATGAGATCATTTTTGAAAATGCACCGATTTCCTGTTTTATTATAACTTTGTAATGACATTGTTTTCGATTTTATACAAACAGGGTACAAGTCCTTTTTATTCGACTCCCCCCCCCTCCCTCGTAGTGGCTCAGCACAAAGTCTGAAGGCTTAAAATGCTAAAAACCGGGTTTTGATACCCGTGACCGGCACGGAACAGAGAGCCTATTTTGTAGCTTTGGGCTTAACAATAGTAATCAAACAATTTTTTTTTGTACGTATTCCCTTAAGGCTTAAATTTATTACAGCAAGTTTAAAATTGCATCAGACACGCATTTTACTAAATTAAAGCAATGAGTCAAGGTATAAGCCCTCCAGTAGCACAGCGGTATGTCTACGGAGTTACAACGCTAGAAACCGGGTTTCGATACCCGTGGTGGGCAGAGCACAGATAGCCCATTGTGTAGCTTTGTGCTTAATTCCAAACAAACAAAACAAACGAGTCAAGGTATTATTAATACAATGCCGACATCAAATATTGAGGGTAAGGAGGAGAATAGAGACTGTCCAAGCTATGGGAGTTGGGTGAGTATGAAAAAAATCAGCCTGATTTTTCATGGATTGACAAATGGACTTTATATAATTTAAGAATAAGGCATTTTAAAACCTAAAATATGGTTCCATTATCATAAAAAAAAACATACTATTATTCAGTTAGTTATTAGCTTTATTTTTAATAAAGATATTTGACTAGCATTGAAGCAAACAATAAACTGTATGATGCATTCATAATAATATCAACAGTGATACATAACATGGGGTTTTGAATTTGAGTCCTATACGTAGTGCCTATGTATCAATCTTCCTCGGTATGTAAACTGTAACAAACATTTCTTTTCTACACAAGACGAATATATTATTTACTATTCACCTACTGGGAAATCATAATGTATGCTTAACATTACTAGATAAATACAATACCAATCTGACTGAGAATAACGTCTTGGAACGCCAGAGAAAAGACAGCCTATCTCAGTGGTTTAGAAATTTCTACACCAGTAATTACCGAGACAGTGTATATTAAAACCTACTTGACTTAAAGAAAAGTTATTTTACTCGTTGGTAGAGAGTGTTATTAGTATCGAAATAACCATTTCTTTACCGGATTAGTTTTAGATATCACGTAAAGCCACCTGGTGATGATAATTTATAATTGAAATAAAAAATCATCATAAGAAAACAAAATGAAGATAAAATTTCTTGAATTATATAATGGATTTTTTTTTATAAACTATTCTCCGTTTAAAATCTCCTGGGATGGAGAATAATTAATTCCAATCTTAAGAATATATTTAAATCCTTACTAAATTAATGGTTTTTATTTATCAATCTGAAGACTATTATTAGTTGGATTAATGGCTTTATTTATCAATCTGAAGACCAATGATAAATAAAACCATTAATCCAACTAATAAAACCATTAATCCAACTAATAATAGTCTTCAGATTGATAAATAAAACCATTAATCCAACTAATAATAGTCTTCAGATTCTTCATTAACCAGGATGATTAGTTAGATTAATGATTTTCTTCATTAACCAGGATGATTAGTTAGATTAATGATTTTCTTCATTAACCAGGATGATTATTATAT
>NW_013674655.1:24667-25933 GCF_000517525.1 Limulus polyphemus
TAATGATTTTCTTCATTAACCAGGATGATTAGTTAGATTAATGATTTTCTTCATTAACCAGGATGATTATTTATATTAATGATTTTCTTCTTCAACCAAGAACATGATTATTTATATTAATGGTTTTCTTCTTCAACCAAGAAGACGACTAGTTAGATTAATGATTTTCTTCATCAACGAAGAAGATGATTAGTTAGATTAATGATTTTCTTCATCAACGAAGAAGATGATTAGTTAGATTAATGATTTTCTTCATTAACCAGGATGATTAGTTAGATTAATGATTTTCTTCATTAACCAGGATGATTAGTTATATTAATGGTTTTCTTCTTCAACCAAGAACATGATTAGTTAGATTAATGATTTTCTTCATTAACCAGGATGATTATTTATATTAATGATTTTCTTCATTAACCAGGATGATTATTTATATTAATGATTTTCTTCTTCAACCAAGAACATGATTATTTATATTAATGATTTTCTTCATCAACGAAGAAGATGATTAGTTAGATTAATGATTTTCTTCATCAACGAAGAAGATGACAAGTAGATTAATGATTTTCTTCATCAACGAAGAAGATGATTAGTTAGATTAATGATTTTCTTCATTAACCAGGATGATTAGTTAGATTAATGATTTTCTTCATTAACCAGGATGATTATTTATATTAATGGTTTTCTTCATTAACCAGGATGATTAGTTATATTAATGGTTTTCTTCTTCAACCAAGAACATGATTAGTTAGATTAATGATTTTCTTCATTAACCAGGATGATTATTTATATTAATGATTTTCTTCTTCAACCAAGAACATGATTATTTATATTAATGATTTTCTTCATCAACGAAGAACATGATTAGTTAGATTAATGATTTTCTTCATCAACGAAGAAGATGACTAGTTACGTTAATAATTTCGTTCGTATTTGATCAATATTTATTTTTATAGTATCGAAGTTGCGACCAAAACATTTCTGAAAAAATCAGTAAATCAAAAACAATGGTTTCAAGTTGAAAAAATAAACAACGATATTGGTCGAATGTGTAATGTTAGAGATTTAATCATTAAGTTGTTGATGGTATAACATGTGACATACACGGATTAAACTAACAATTATTGCCTTAAGTGGTTAATGGTATAACATGTTAAATACACGGATTAAACTAGCAATTATTGCATTAAGTGGTTAATGGTATAACATGTGACATACACGGATTAAACTAACAATTATTGCCTTAAGTGGTTAATGGTATAACATGTT
>NW_013674655.1:26702-27930 GCF_000517525.1 Limulus polyphemus
TAGAGATTTAATCATTAAGTTGTTGATGGTATAACATGTGACATACACGGATTAAAATAACAATTATTTCATTAAGTTGTTGATGGTATAACATGTGACATACACGGATTAAAATAAGAATTATTGCATTAAGTTGTTGACGTTATAACATGTGACATACACGGATTAAACTAACAATTATTGCATTAAGTTGTTGATGGTATAACATGTGACATACACGGATTAAACTAACAATTATTACATTAAGTTGTTGACGGTATAACATGTGACATACACGGATTAAACTAACAATTATTACATTAAGTTGTTGACGGTATAACATGTGACATACACGGATTAAACTAACAATTAACGTATGTTGAATTTCGTCGCTACAGATTTAATCATTAAAATACCGATAATGTGTAAAAAACAGCATATAATTCAGTTTGTTTTGCGTAGAAATAAAATACTAAAACTTAAGATGTTATGAGAGAAATTACGTATCTGGTTAATTTTCCTATTATATAATTACTCCAGTGTACCAATAAATCTACATTTGTAAGTACGTTTTTCATAAACCTTTGTTTTCAGCTTCACGAGACTTCTTCTGAGTAGTGAAGAAATGGTGTAGCTTGTAGTTCTTTAGGAACAGAAATGATGTAGCTGACAGGTTTTCAGGAACAGAAATGAATGTAGCTGACAGGTTTTCAGGAACAGAAATGAATGTAGCTAGTAGTCCTTTAGAAACAGAAAGGATGTAGCTGACAGGTTTTCAGGAACAGAAATGAATGTAGCTAGTAGTCCTTTAGAAACAGAAAGAATGTAGCTGACAGGTTTTCAGGAACAGAAATGAATGTAGCTAGTAGTCCTTTAGAAACAGAAAGGATGTAGCTGACAGGTTTTCAGGAACAGAAATGATGTAGCTTGTAGCCCTTTAGGAACAGAAATGGTGTAGCTTGTAGCCCTTTAGGAACAGAAATGGATGTAGCTGACAGGTTTTCATGAACAGAAAGGGTGTAGCTAGTAGTCTTTTAGGAACAGAAATGATGTAGCTGACAGGTTTTCAGGAACAGAAAGGGTGTAGCTAGTAGGCCTTTAGGAACAGAAATGATGTAGCTGACAGGTTTTCAGGAACAGAAAGGGTGTAGCTAGTAGGCCTTTAGGAACAGAAATGATGTAGCTGACAGGTTTTCAGGAACAGAATGGATGTAGCTAGTAGTTCTTTAGAAACAGATAGGGTGTAGCT
>NW_013674655.1:28930-31395 GCF_000517525.1 Limulus polyphemus
AGTAGTTCTTTAGAAACAGATAGGGTGTAGCTAGTAATCCTTTAGAAACAGAAAGGATGTAGCTGACAGATTTTCAGGAACAGAATGGATGTAGCTAGTAGTCCTTTAGGAACAGAATGGATGTAGCTGACAGGTTTTCAGGAACAGAATGGATGTAGCTAGTAATCCTTTAGGAACAGAAATGATGTAGCTGACAGGTTTTCAGGAACAGAAAGGATGTAGCTAGTAGTCCTTTAGAAACAGATAGGGTGTAGCTAGTAATCCTTTAGGGACAGAAATGATGTAGCTGACAGGTTTTCAGGAACAGAAAGGATGTAGCTGACAGGTTTTCAGGAACAGATACGATAATGCTCTCCAGTTATATTCCACATATGTTTAGTTTGGGGAAATTTAAGAGCATGCTGCTCAAAGACACTTCAAATTCTTAATTTAATTTGCACAACAAGACAAAATAACACGAAATATGGAATAAACCGGTGTGTATCAGGTGTTTCTGGAATAGTCGGCACCTATCGTGTATCTGGCTTTTATTTCGAAGTCTGTTCTAGTGCTGTTGTAAAAGAAACTGGGATCGTCAGAGTGCAGATCAGTGTGCTATTGTAAAAGAAACTGGGATCTTTAGAGTGCAGATCACAGTGCTATTGTAAAGAAACTGGGATCGTCAGAGTGCAGATCACAGTGCTATTGTAAAAGAAACTGGGATCGTCAGAGTGCAGATCACTGTGCTATTGTAAAAGAAACTGGGATCGTCAGAGTGCAGATCATGTGCTGTTGTAAAAGAAACTGGGAACGTTTGTTTAAGTGTGTGCGTTATTTGAAAAGAACAACATTAGTGATAAGAAAATCCCACTTACCAGGCAAGTGTGTCAGAAGAATGGCTAGAAGCAGTATCTTGCACATGGTATAAGTTAAAGTAGAGCCACGACAACGAACGATCGAACTCAGTCTTCCCACTGGTAAGCCCCCACTAACCGGTGACTTGGCGCCCATGATGCAATGAACAATACATACGGTGGCGCCAACATTCAAGCTCTTCCAGTTAATGGCTTAAGTTCAACAGTTTTCTTCGTTTTCATAAGGATACAACAGTTGGTTACTCTAAAATCTGAATGAAAAAGAGGGACACTTTAATTTCGATTTACGTTTGATGGAATACACTTTCTGGAGCAGGCAGAGACCGGTATATATATATATATATATATCGCGCGTCTTTACTCTCTGCGAGAAGCACGTGGATAATGACGTCATGGGGATAATTTTATTTGTTCATTTCGTAGGAATTGGCTTTATTTGACCATAACAGAATACGTGAAGAATCAACTCCTGAATCGCAAGAAGGAATAAAGAACTGAAACATAAAACGTTTTCGTCTGAATGAGAGCTACAGAATAAAGGATAATGGTGAAGGTTTCATGAAAGATAAAACGAGTCAAACATTTAACTGATATCTAAATTATTAACGCATTTAATTTATCAAAACACGTGTTGTTGTTGTTACCTGCAATGTATTTTATACAACTCTGTTTCGTATTTCTTGATGCTCCCCTTGCTAGGATTGTTCTGTGATAGTATATAGGTTTGGTTGTTTTGAGCGCAAAGTTACCCAATGGGGAAAGTAAAGTTATCGCTGAACCCACCTCTCGGGATATAATGTACATATGAAGTTAGATCTTTGATCATAAAATGTAATCCTGAATCCTGGTTTGCTTGAAAGTACACGAATAGTGATCTGGTAACAAATTGTTGTTAAACACTTTGCTACTAAGTCATGTTATATTCGTGTTGTTAAACAATTTGTTACCAGATCGTGTTATATTCGTGTTGTTAAACAATTTGTTACCAGATCGTGTTATATTCGTGTTGTTAAAGTTGTTAAACACTTTGCTACTAAGTCATGTTATATTCGTGTTGTTAAACACTTTGCTACTAAGTCATGTTATATTCGTGTTGTTAAACAATTTGTTACCAGATCGTGTTATATATTCGTTTTGTTAAACACTTTGCTACTAAGTCATGTTATATTCGTGTTGTTAAACAATTTGTTACCAGATCGTGTTATACTCGTGTTGTTAAACAATTTGTTACCAGATCGTGTTATATATTCGTTAACGAATATATTACACGATCTGGTAACAAATTGTTTAACAACACGAATATATAACACGATCTGGTAACAAATTGTTTAACAACACAAATATAACATGACTCAGTAGCAAAGTGTTTAACAACACGAATATAACATGACTCAGTAGCAAAGTGTTTAACAACATGAATATAACACGATCTGGTAACAAATTGTTTAACAACACAAATATAACATGACTCAGTAGCAAAGTGTTTAACAACAGGAAAATAAAACGATCTGGTAACAAAGTGTTTAACAACAAGAAAATAACACGATCTGGTAACAAAGTGTTTAACAACAAGAAAATAACACGATCTGGTAACAAAGTGTTTAACAACAC
>NW_013674656.1:0-4265 GCF_000517525.1 Limulus polyphemus
CAAAAAAGCTAAAAATTCTATCAATATTCTAGTTAATCCCACGAATTGGGCCCGGCATGGCCAGGTGGTTAAGGTGCTCGACTCGCAATCTGAGGGTCGGGGGTTCAAATTGCCGTCACACCAAACATGCTCGCCCTTTCAGCCGTGTGAGTGTTATAATTTGATGGCCAGTCCCACTATTCGATGGTAAAAGAGTAGCCCAAGAGTTGGTGGTGGGTGGTTAAGACTAGCTGCCTTCCCTCTAGTCTTACACTGCTAAATTAGAGATGGCTAGCACAGATAGCCCTCGTGTAGCTTTGCATGAAATTTAAAACAAACAAACACGTCCCACGAATTACTGCTGTAATTTCCTACATACCTTACACTCAGAACGAGTGATTTCACTTAACTTTTTTTTGTCAGTTCTTTACACTGTTACAACCAGTAAAACATAAAACTATTTGATTTGATGCAAATACATGAACAGCACCAGTAGTGAATTGTATAAAAAACAAGCTGGTAATTTGAGAGCTAAGATTTTTCACTTCCCTCTTTGTCAAAAAAAAGTAATTTAGTCCCTTTTTTTTCAAGATCTTATGATGTGTACTTACATCTATATAAATAATAACAACCAACTCAAACATGTGCAAAGAATATATATAATATATTTCGCTTTTATAATACTCAATGCTAAATGGCCACAAGAATCACAACCACATATAACACAAAGAAGCCATCACTGTCAAAAACAAAATTGTATTTGCTTAAATTGATACTTTGGTGACAGGAAAATAGTTACAAATACGTATTTAATCAGTATTAGCTGGTTCCTTTATCTATGACACTTTTCATCTACCGGAGCTGAAGTCTGATGGTCAGGTATGTCTGGAATTTAATGCGTTACCTACAGACACATTCTATTCCACTCATTCCCACAATAACCACTAGGATTAACTAAACTGTACATATGTGTCTTGACTGACATTCACATTTTGACTCTAGTATTAGCTGGTTCCTTTAGCTATGACACTTTTCATCTACCGGAGCTGAAGTCTGATGGTCAGGTACGTCTGGAATTTAATGCGTTACCTACAGACACATTCTATTCCACTCATTCCCACAATAACCACTAGGGTTAACTAAACTGTACATATGTGTCTTGACTGACATTCACATTTTGACTCTAGGATTACCATGCCCATATTTATGCACTTAACTCCTTGTTGGTCCATGACTTAGTTAATTATGATGTTTCTATTAACATACAGGTCACACAATAACCACTAGGATTAACTAAACTGTACATATGTGTCTTGACTGACATTCACATTTTGACTCTAGGATTACCATGCCCATATTTATGCACCTAACTGACTTAGTTAATTATGATGTTTCTATTAACATACAGGTCACACAAAAATACCAACAACAGTGCAATTAAACTGCTAGAATCCTTTACCTATTTAATAAAGAAAATTAGATATTTCACCAAATTTTTACTTTGCACAATCAAAAATATTAATTACTCAGTATGATGAAATATCTAAATAGTACAACAGTAAGTCAGTAGTTTGGTTAATTAGTAAATAAGTGGCAGATGGCATATAATTATGCTAAGTTCAAGGTGATGCATGTGGGCAACATTAATGTGATACAGAAGATATTGGATTGAATACTGAATACAAGTCAAATGAGGTTAATGATTCTTGGTACAGATCCCTAGTTAGGCCTCATTTAGACTATTGTATTTATTCTTGGGGTCCATAACTTAGGGAAGATATTAAGTTAGTGTAAAGGGTTCAAAGATGGGCTACTAGAATAATTCCTGGGATGGAGGAGTTGTCATAAGAGAGCAGGTTACAGTTCTTTAAATTATTTTCTTGAGAAAAGGGGGGCTAGAGGGGATCTTATCGAATTGTTTAAAATTACAAAGGGGAATATATTCCATATAGATAGGATTTTTTAAAGTTTAATTCTAAGGGTGGTAGGACAATAGGAGGACACAGATTTAGAATTTGTCTGTAAATTAGGCAATTTTATTTTTTGACTGTGGTGGTTCACTTATAGAATAAATTGTCTTCAAGTCTTGGTAGATGCAATAGGATTGGGAGAGTCCATGGTAAGGCTTGACCAGTACTTAAAAAAAAATCAGGGATGGTTATACCCAGACAGATGTTTTATGAAATTAATGGGACAACCACAATGGGCCATGGAGCTCCTTGCTGCCCCTTGATGTTGCATTATTTAAGGGTCAAGTCCTTGTAATGCTAACATAACACTAAGTTCATATTTTGATATCGCAAGGGTTTCAGCATCTTCAAAAGGTTGGATCATAAGCACAGCTTAAATACTCTTACAAGCTATATCTTTAATGTTGTAATTTAAATATTGGCTAGAGAAAGTTGCAGGTCTTAATGATAACGTTCTGGTTAAAATGTTTAATGAGATAGGCCTAGAACACCCAGAAAGTTTTATTGACGTGACTTAAGCATATTGTACGTTTGACAACAAATTTATAAATACCAGATAGTTGTGGAATGCAGAATTGTTTCTAGGGTAGAGTGAGTAAAAATACATTCATGAATATAATGGGAAGAGTTCTTGTTTTTCAAGATAGACGGTTGAATTAGTTAAAGTGTTTTCGAGAAGTATTTGGATTTGTGTTAGCTATCGTGCTTATTGAGTTACTTTGTAAAATAATTTTTTTTTAACATTAGTTAATGTCAGTTGTAACGTTGATTCACAACAATTTACGACGGTGTGCAAGTGTTCAAGTTTGTAGATACGTGAAAGGAAGAAATAAACTAATTTGGTTAGTCTATAATCCACATGAACTGGACTTTAAATTATATTCACTGGAAAGGCCCCGCCAACAAAAGAACGACGTAAAACGGTACTTATTTGAAATGCGTCTAATTATAGCGCGCTCACGCGTCACTCAGTTAATATCAAGAACATAATCACGATATTTGTTTATGTAATTGAAATAAGCAACAACAAAGATACAGAGACGGAATGTCATTTCTCAATCAAATATTTTATTTATCAGTTATTACCATCAGCGTGTATTGGTAAATGTTAAGTAACAACAGATAGTGAGGTTCGTGAAAGATGCTATCAAATGCTACAGTACGGATTGATGGATTTGTGGATATTGAGGCTCTCAATGTTTAACACCTTTCTTTGACGGTATAGGGAAATGTGTATTCAAAATAACCGTCAAGAAGTACTTATTCCTTTACTGAAGTACATAAGTCACAAAAATTAACAAACAGAAAATAGTTGCTGTGGTGTCACTGGCTTTTTCGAGAACTATTTTTGGAAAACTCACGTCAGTAGGCAGTAGCTGCAAATACGCGTGCACTAAATACAAATGTTAAGGGTTAGACGACACAGACACGTAAAAACAAACCAACCAGACCTAACGATGAGGATATTTAACACTGTTTAGGTTACCAGACATAGTATTAACAGTATCCTTTCGAATGTTTAATACGTATATTTTTATCGATTTTAAATGTATTATTGTGACTATATTATTATGATAATTTTGCAATTAACTTGGTATCATACAAGACGGCAGTTTTGTGGCCAAAATTGAGAAGAAAGAGAAGGATTGGTTGTTTGTTTGAAGTTCAGCACAAAGCTACACAATGGGGTATCCGTGCTCTCCCCACCACTGATATCGAAACCCGGTTTCTAGCGTTGTAAGTCCGCAGACATAGCGCTGGGCCACTGGAGGGCAAAAGAGAAGAAACACAACTACTGTAGTATTTTCTGTTTACATTTTGCTCATTATGCATAAAATCCTCACGAATATTAATTACTATTTTCCAGAGTGAAAACTGGCAAATGTTTTACTTTATTCTGAACGTTATGCATGTCTAGAAGGGGTCTGAAAATTTTTCATTCACTACCTTCGCCTACGTTTGATTCTAGAGTACGTGAAGTTTTCCAGAAATTTTCAAAATTTTCACAACCTTCTAATATCTTCTTTGTCCAGCAACAACACAAAAGGTACACGTATTATTTATCTCAGAGGTACGATTGGTTTGGTTGTTTGAAAATAAGCACAAAGCTACACGATGGGCTATCTGTACTCTGACCACCACGGGTATCGAAACCCGGATTCTAGCGTTGTAAGTCCGCAGACATACCGCTGTGCCACTGGGGGGGGGGGGCAGAGGTATGAATATCAAGAGTTTGTTTGTTTTTGAATTTCGCGCAAAGCTACACGAGGGCTATCTGCGCTAGCCGTCCCTAATTTAGCAGTGTAAGACTAGAGG
>NW_013674656.1:4736-6069 GCF_000517525.1 Limulus polyphemus
TGCCGTAACCACCTGGCCATGCCGGGCCAATATGAAGAGACAAGCTTAGTTTGCACACTTTTGCATACATGATTGTCAAAAAATATAAAAGTGGTTTGAAATGGCTTTCAAAGTAACCTGTATTCCACCATTACTTGCTGCAGCAAACCCAAAAAAACAAACATGCTAAATGTAGTAGCGAACGCTGGATGAGCGTTTTCAACGCGAGCACCTAGTAACCACAGCCAGTGGATCCTTACTTTATTTCTCGCAAATTTTGCAATATATATACTAATCCTAGCGCTAGTGGCATGAAGCAGTTAGCTACTTCATTTTAGTTGTAAATAAATAATCATTTTTGAAAGCACCCGTTTATTCAGCTGTTGTAAAATTGAACTTACCCTCAGTTTGTCCACTAATTCACTTAACAATCATTACACAATTACACTAAAAATGTGACGTGGTGAACCAAATCAAGTTTTACAACACACGAATAAAATGATGCGATTTGATAATGCTAAGTTGATTTATATTATTTCGCTGTATTTATGAGATATTACCCATTGTTTAAGCCAAACCACAAATTTGAATCTTTTTTCGCTCAAGCGTTTTTGGATAGAAATAAATTTAGAAAACTACTGATTATATGATCCATCTTACAAGTAAGATTTACTATCTTTTGTACTGCTTTCGTTGACAGTGTTGGTAGGAGAATTTAATACATATATTTTTGATAATTGTAATTTATTACTCTAACTTTATTCTAACTCGCATGTAAAAGTTAGTTTAACTTCAAGCGAAAGTTTCGTGCAAATCCTTCTGGAACTTTAGAAAGTTTCGTTTAAAAAGGTGGATTTGACTTTTCAAGCTATCTTCTTACGCCTAGGCTAATAACCTTTCAAAGAACATGCGTAAACAACAAGACTTCATTCAACAGTGAAGTTTACCGATACACATTCTTTATAAAATATAGGTTCCTTCCACTAGCAAAGACCAAGTAATAAAATCTCCAAATCAAAAATACAATAAATTTTCATTTTAATTCATGTTTCTAGATATTTATAAATCACTCAAAATAATTTGTCTACTGACAATAATTTAAACATTGTGTTAAAACAAAAGTCTCTTGCTATCCTTTTAAGTTTCATTTTTACTGGATGCTCACATGAAACTACGAAGTATACCACGGTTGTAAATCTGCTTACCTAGGAAGCTTGCTATCCGATATAATGAATGTTTACAGGGATGTTCAAAATGAATTAAATCTTATATTTATAGTATTTTGGCACTTGTGTATAAGGTTAAAATCATAAATAATATTCAACGTTAAACTGGTACACAATTAAAAACATTT
>NW_013674656.1:7069-16505 GCF_000517525.1 Limulus polyphemus
AAATACGGTCTTCCAAAAGTCCAGAGGCTTGGTCATCATATCACTTGCCCACTTCTTTCGTCTAACTATGTTGGCAGGTCTTAATAAGGGCTTCCGTGTAGCTGCTCTACAACGATAACCCAATCTGTGGAGAATCCGTTGAACAGATTTTGGGCTCATCCCACCAACTTTGGTCACTTCTGCAGTCGTTAATCTGGGATCCATTTCGATGCTCCTCTTGACAGCCCTTTTTGTCCTCTCCGATGGACCAGGAGTTGCTCAGTTGTTTCCTTGCCGTGTTTCCTGAACTGCACGATGATTCTGTTGACTGTCGAAAGCAGGATTCACAAATTCTGCGAAATTTGCCGCTGACTTATTCCACCATCTGCTTGACCAACTATCCTTCCTCTAAAAAAATCTGACAATTCGAGAGAACATTGAGTTCTAGGCATGTCATAGCACAAGATAATTAGTGTGAGGACCATTTGCATTTATATAGTGCTCTGTGAACACAAATTAGTTAGCATAAATCAGTTAAATGACGAAAAATTAGGTGTCTATTTACTTGTGACTACTCAGTGTATATTATGATTGTATTATAAAGATTCATTGGCATTGTTAGCATACAATATGTATACAGGATTAGGCTAAATCTCCTAATCTGACCGAAACTTACAAGATATTACTGAATTCACGTTCGAAAATATCGTTAACAGAAAGGGGACCCAACTGATGAAAAAACACATTCTAATCATTGACAGGTTTTATAGGGCTGGATTCTTTACAGTAGGTGTCTGTGACTTGTTGGTGATAAAATTGAAAAACAGACAACACACAATCAACTTGTTTTAAAATAATATATTCAAAACGAGTCAAACGTATGTACAAAAATTATTTACACTACTGATTATTAAAGTTGTATCCAGAACTTTAAATAATTGTCTCCTTTTCATCAAAATTCCACATAGGCTGGTTCAATTACTTTAGAACCCAATTGATAAGATAAATTATTATTCTCTATTCTATTTCTTACAACACTTTAAAAGTCACTACTATACACTCTTTATAGCTAAATTTACAAACACCGTCTAGATTTATATCTGTCACTAACTTTGTCTTACTTTCAATAACTTACTTCCTTTCACTAATTTAACTTTTAAAACTTTTGTTATGAAAACTAAATAATCAATAAATATTAAATCACTAAATAATCTATATAATAACTCCTAAACTAAACAGTCTTGTATATCCAACAATAAGCCTTTCTTCAAGAAAAATATTGACAATGGTGTTTTACACTATATAAAAAGTTCATGCACAAAGTATACTCATACAGTGTGCACAAACATTTGCAGTTCCCTTGATAGCTTCAATGCAGAACCTGTAGTTCTGGAGGTACAATGCACACTTCATGCTCCTTGCACTGTCGATTTTGCACCTCTGGACGTATGCAAATGGTTGATGGTCTGTCTGGATGATGAAATCCTTCCCATATAAGTAGTTCTGGAAATTCCGGATGACAAATATGAAGACCAGACACTCTCATTTGATCGCAGAGTAGTTATTTCCACCACTCAACAGCATTTTACTTACATACATTATGGTAAACAGTCCTTATTAATGTTCTTGTACGAGTGTTGTTCCAATTCCAATGTCTGATACATAGGCCTGAACGATGAATGGTTTGTTGAAGTTTGGCATTCTAAGGATTGCCAAACTCCCCAATATGTTAACTTATTGAATGCCTTCTGCTGTAGTTGTTCTCGGTCAATCATGAAGAAACGTACAACATAGTTTGGGATGAACTTTCTGTAGTATCCCACTAATCCCAGTAAGGATCTGACTTGCTGCTTGGTCGTCAGAGCTGGTGCATCTTGTATGCAGGTTAGCTTCTCCTCTTCCATGGCTATTCTGTTGGTCATCCATCCAGCACAGGATAGACATTGAATCACTTAGATGGTCTGATGGTCAGACATATTGCTTTCACCCGTTTGAACAGCTCTCTATTTCTTCAGGTGGTCGTCCCATCTGGCTGTGTGTATGTCAGAATGTCATCAACATAATGCAACATCTTTCTCATCATGCAGTTGAATGTTGCTGCTGAGTTGACTAATCCAAATTGCACCTTCTTAAACTGGTAACATTGTCAGGTGTCACAAGGCTATCTTCTCTTTACATCCTATCTCCATCTGGATCTGTAAATAAACCTTTACTGAGGTTAATTTTTGAAAATAACTTGCCCATAAGTTCAGAGTCGAACTTCGTCATGAGATTCAGCTTCCGGAAGACTATGCAGAAGTGGTTTGATCCATCCTTCTTCTTCATGATTACAATGTTAAACAGTAGGCTGAATTCGAAAGCTCAATGATTCTAGCTTCTAACATTGCCTCAACTTCCTGCTTTATCAGGTCTCTTATAGCACAGTGTATCTGATAGGGATTCACCTTGACTGACTCTCTGGTCATGGTCTCGATCTTATGTTGCACAAGGCCTGTCTATGAAGACATCTACATACTGGCACAATAAATCTCGTAGCTCTTTCTTCTGCTTGCCAGTTAGTTCTTCACTGATGTTGATGTTTTTGTATGTCTCATCTCCACCCAGTGGTTTTAGGTCTAGTAAGTCTTTATCTTCTATAAAAAAAAGACGCTGTCTTCAAGTTCTGCTTCTATGACAGCCACACCCGCAATGAACATCTGTGCCCCAATAGCTGCACCCATTATGTCTTCTTTCCTCTCAAAGTACCTCTTCAACATATTAGCATGGTAGATCTTGGTCATACTGTCCACTTTCACCATACAGTCCATTCCACTGCAGGGTGAGTTTGTTGTTATCGATAGGTAGCCAGAACCAAGATCTTCTATCTGACCTTGAAACCTTGACCTTCTTATCATAGAAGTGCTTGTGACTGCCTCGAGATATATACTAACTATCTTGAGCCAATTTACAAATCTCCTCAGTCAGATTCTGATGTCTAACACATACAGTTACGTGTTCCTCACTTCTGACTCTTCTTATCCTATCCATAGCTCTTTCAATATCTGCATTGGACATCGTACTGTTTTTCGTACAGTAACTTGAAGGATGAAAATCCTGTACTTGCTTGTGGGACTTCTCGATAAGCATTTAATACTGACTACAGGTAGCTGTTCCAGTCACGTGGTCTCTCTTGGCACATCTCCTTCAACATGCACTTTAAGATTCCATTAACTCTCTCACAAAGTCCATTACCTTTAGGTTGTATTGGGTAGAAAAGAAGTGCTTAGTACTAATAAGTCTGCACACCACTTGCATCAATTCTGAAGTAAACTTAGTCCCTCTGTCACTCAGGGGTTCTTTTGAAAAACCCACTCTGCAGAACGCTTCCAGGAGAGCTTCTTCTACTATCTCAATCTCTATCTTTGAAAATGGTATGGCTTCTCAATAACGAGTTGCAGAGTCAACTACTGTCAGCACATACCAATTGCCTTTGTCAGAAACAGGTGCTAGTGGTCCAATCAAGTCCATAATTACTCTCCTGAATGCCTCTTCTAAGAGAGACATCTCACCCAGTAGCAACTTGGCTACCTTCCCTCTAGTTATTGTCCTTTAGCAAATATCACATGACCTGCAGAATCTTGTCATATCTCCAATGACCCCCAGCCAATGGAAGATGCTGGTGATTCTGTCTGCATGTTCTTCGATCCTAGGTGTAACTCCTACAATAGACTCGTGAGTCAGCTTCATCACTTGAGTCCAGTATTCTGTTGGTACTATTATTTGTTTAACTTCCCCATTATAACTGCCTTGATAGATCTGGTACATCACTCCCTTCTGGACCTCTATTCTGTTAGACCCTTGCCCCTCTGTTTTGTGCTGGACTTTCTTCTGGACACTATCAGAAAGTTTCTTCAGTGAAAAATCTTTCTTCTGTGCTTCCTTCAGTTTCTGCAGGCCTATATTAATTGATAAGAGATGTTATGCTTGTTATAAAATGGAGCACATTGCAAGAGAGTACAAGTATGTCACCAACAAGCAACAAAGAAATATCAACAGAAAGCAAAGTAATGCTATACTTGTTATAAAGTGGGGCACATTGCAAGAAAATATAAGTCTATCACCAACAAACAACAGCAGAAATTTCAACATAAAGCAGCTGGAGTTACCAACAAGGATGTTGCTGGTAAGAAACAAGAATCACCATGGATTCTGCGGCGTGACTGTATAAGTCGTTTTGAGCATTTGTTCATTAAAACACACATATACACAGCAGTTTTATATAAAATGGTATCCATTTGGTATAATCTTTTTTGAAACAGACCAATGCTTTGTTCAGACAATTTCTCTGTACTTGGTGTGGCGTCATACCTCGTCACGTACCAGAAGTTATAGAGCATCAAATTGTTCGACTGTCCAGAAAGAATATAAAGCAAACGGACATTGCTTGAACAGTAGGATACTGAATCCAGAATCTTCAAACGTTATCGGACTACACGAAACGTTGTTCCAGGAAAGTATTCTGGTAGACGCCAAAAAAAAAAAATACTGCCTAATAAGACTGTATTTTGTCCATGTTAACACTTCAAGGGCGAAAGAAGTCTTGAAACACCTTACAACAAGAATGGGATGAACACATTAATTCCAAGGTATTCAGAAGAGCAGGTGATACGATACTGACCAAACAAGGTTATTTTGCAAGAAGAGCTATTTGCAAACCGATACTAACCAAATTTTACTGCTGTCCCTGTGCCACTTGGGCAAGACAGCATGCCCACTTACAGTTAGGACACTGGTGACATGTAATATTTTCAGGTGGCTTGTTAAAGCTGATGGTTGGATTCGTGTTCATCGTTTGCCTGGAGAACAGATGAGGGACCACATAGGATGTGGTGCAGTATGTTTGGGCAGCTACTCATCATGTTGGAAAAACTGCTCTTCATATCATCCAGGGAAACATCAATTACGCCTCCTACAGGCATCATATGGAGACGATATTTCTGCCACATGCTAGAGCAAGGTTTGGCAGTAACTTGTGCTCCAGGATGACAATGTCCACAGTACACGTATTGTACAGGATTATCGCAACCAAGATGGGCATTACGAAATTGCTATGGCCAGCAACATCTCCGGATATTGTAATACCATTGAGAACTGTTGGGCAGAACTGAGCTGGAAAATTGTTAACCATGAACCTGAACCAGTTACTGTAGCTGGGTTGCAGCGCCTTATAGTGACAAGTTGGGATGATGTTACGGTGGATTACATCAATAACCTCATTGACAGCATGCCACATTACCTTGTGGAGGTTATTAAAGTATGAGGATGACCAACCAAGTATTGAATGTTTAATATGAACTGATATAAGGTTACAGACGCTATTTATAATAATCTGTTGTTATATTTGTCATTTTATATGTTTTGTTGATATAGGTGAAATTCTGAATTACTCATCTTTCTATAGGTGTCTGATAAATTTGTTTGCTATTCTAATAAATCGTTCATGATGTCCTTAGAAGCTGTCTCGTTGTACAATTTACATATGTATATGTTTAATATAACAAGCATTTCTCAGCTTGACAGCACTAAGTGTATTTGTATTCTATTTTAATAATAATGATCTCATTTGTTATAACATATGCAAACATTTTGGCCAAGACTGTACTTATAATGATTGTTACATATTCAAGGCTGTTTAGTTTAAGAGTTGTTATTTAGTGATTTAATATTTAACGATTATTTAGTTTCATAACGACAGTGTTAAAATTGGATTAGTGAGAAGAAGTAAGTTACTGAAAGTGAAAGTAAGACAAAGTTAGTAACAGATATATATCTAGACTGTGTCTGTAAGTTTAGCCATAAAGAGTGTATAGTGACTTTTAAAGTGTTATAATCGCAGATTGTATTGTAAGAAACAAAGTACAGAAGAATATTTAATCTTGTCAATTGGATTCTAAGCTAACTAAACCAGCCAGTGTGGACTTTTAACGTAAAGGGGAATTATTTAAAGCTCTGTATACAACTATGGTAACCCACGGGGTAATGTAAATGAATTTGCCACTAATTATATTGTGATAACAGAGTAGAAGAGAACAACTTGTTTTGTCAAAGGGTGTTCTAAATTAAGTGAACCTTTTTGTGCAAACTTTCATGAAGGAGACAATTATTTAAAGCTCTGGCTACAACTGTGATAATCAGTAGTGTAATTAATTTTTCTACATGCGTTTGACTTCTTTTGAATATATATATTTTAAAACAAGTGGATTGTGCTATATGTTTATTTTTAAATTTTATCGTCAACAAGTCACAGACATCCTACTAGTAAAGAATCCGGCCATATAAAAACCTGACATTGGCGACCCAGCTAGGATACTACAGTGATAAACGACGGTAAAAGAAGACGTGAACGACAGAGAAAGTAGGCCTATATATGCATAACTGTAGTGGTAGCAAAATTAGTGTAGATATTACAATTGTGCTATGTACCCATGTCGAGTGATTTTGATAAATGTACAGAGAGAGAGAGGTGAGCGACTTGGGCTAAAAGACAGCAATCTACAAGATCTTGTTAAAAAACAACAATAACTAGAGAGAGAAGAAAATGAAAGAAAAGAGAGACTTGAAATAGAGAGAATAAGAGCACAAATTGAGATCACAAAGCTCACACAACAGAAAAGCGAAGGACCCAAGAATGACAATAGAGTCAAGACCAGTCGACCCAAGCCCCACATTTGTTGAACAGAAAGACGGTATGAATTCTTTCCTGGAGAAATATGAAAGATTTACCCAAAGTCAAAACTACGACAAGGGCGACTGGGCAGTGTGTCTCAGCCCACTTCTCACAGGAAAAAGCCTACAAGTATATGCAGGCATGACGTCAGAATATGCCATGGACTATGACAAGTTAAAAGTGGCCTTGTGGAAATGTCATGAACTTGCCAAAAAAGGTTTTCATTGGAAGTACAGAGAAGTCAAATCTGACACTGCAGAAACTGTATTTCACTTTGTGGCACGTCTACGAAGATACTTCACAAAGTGGACTGACATTGCCAAGTGTGAAAATAGCTTTAAAGAACTGGCAGATCTACTAATATGCGAACAGTTCATGATCACGTGCTCAGCTGATGTGTCACTGTTCCTGAAGAAGAGAACACCAAAAGATGTGGACATGATGATCAAGCTGGCAGAACAGTATATGAAAACCATGGAAGGAGTATAACTGCAAGTCCAAGAATAACCAGTTAAAGTCAAAACCAGGGATGGCTGACCAGTAGCAGGATGTCCCCAAAGGTGACAAGAGGTTAATGGGCAAAATGACAAACATACACAAGTTGTTATTTTGGTCAAAAGTAGCAGTAGTAGTAACAATTGCACCAGTGCAACATCACTGACACAGCACATGAAGAAATATTGACCAATGAGTGATTTTATCTCTGTTTTAAACCAATCGGAATCTAATAGTCATCAGAGCTAACCAATCATGGCACATTAATGTGAACACTTCTACTTCTTTACAAGAGGAACACAGTCCAAACAACCCCCTAAACTTTGTGCCTGAAGAATGTTGAGAAGTGAGTTATATTGGTAGTAAAGTTTTATTTTTTTTATTGTTTTTTCGTTAACAGATTGAACCCTTTATGAAAGTATATATTTGTTGTTGTTGTTTTCTGAGTTTTTTATATGTTTTTTGTCCAACCTGTTTGTGTATATATGATGTTAAGAAAATACCTAGGTTCAAAATATCAATGAAGGTCAAATATAAGAATCCCTATAACCCGAGCACTTTCGAAAGTTTGCATCTGATGAAGAAAGGCTTACCTTTTAAAAGCATTCGAGCTATAGGGTTCATTTTTCTTTTGTATATAACTCCTGATCACAGTAAGCTATGTACTTAGGGCGAAACTAAAAATTAATCAGTATGCATTTCCTACGTATCTGCAGTCTTGGCCAAAATATTTGCATACTGTTCTATATTGATGTTATTGTTTACATGCATGGGGTAGTTATTGATTAAATGCCTGAGTAGTAACAGAGAAGGTGGCATATGATCGTCTCTGTTACTGCTGCAACTGTTACAACTACTTCACACACCAGATCTACGACTGACTTAGGCCAGAAACCCTCGTAACAAAGACAATTATTACTAGATTTGTTGCAAACATTGGTGATGAATGCATTATCACCAGAGGAAGCAATGAAACTCGGTCATATAAAAACGTTTTGTATATCGCTAAGAATTCCCCATCATATAATGATCTCTATCGATAGAACTCGCGAAAACCGCAGAGAAAATGGTTTTATACAGCTGAGAAACCAAATATTGTATTGTGCAACATGTGTGGTCACTACCGTGTTTTGTATAGAATTCTGGATGAGGGTACGGATTGTACTTCCTCATAACCTGGAAACTGCTTGGAAATCGGCCCACCAAAAATGAATGTTAAAGTAATGTATGTGGAAGTTCCTGAAAGGTACGTTAAGGAACTAGGTTCGATTCATTTAATCTTTCCTTTTATAAAGCCAATAAGTTGTACAGCTTTGATCACTAAAGTACCTATTTATTGGGGTCCAAAAATCTGTCCTCGATGAAAAGCCACACTTCTTTCCCATGTCTCTTTACAACTAACCAGAGTAGAGCTTACATATGATGTCGTGAGATAAACATGTCCGAAGATCGCATTTCTGTCACTGATCATACTAGACATCTCATAGAACAAGAATTTGAGAGGTACAAGCCCGTTTTTGGCGCACGTGATCACTATACAGTCCTATAGATTTTTCAAATGTAATAACACTGAATTATATTCATACACACTTATGGATTGTTTACTATTAACAAGTGAATACATAAGACCATTACAATTCTGTTTATGTGCAAGCCAGGTATGATTACAATGAGTAAAAATATCACTTTAGAGAACATCAAAACATTTACATCGCCTGTAAATATTACAGGTAAACTCCATTGTATCCATGGGTAGGGATCCAGGAGGATGGACTGGTGCTTGTAGCTCATTTCACATGCATGGCTGGCCTAGGAGAGGTATGTTCACATGTTAGAGCTGTACTATGTGCAGTGTCAATAAAAACTGGACAATCTTGCACTGAACGGCCTTGCTCATGGAATGACCAAATCTAGGATCTATCAGAGAGGTTGGAATGTGCTGAGGATACTAGCATCAATTTCGCCAGAAATCAGTGCAAGAGACACCTATTGAAGACAACTGCTCCCAGACCCCACCACTGACAGATGAAGAATGTCAGGATCTTTACACCAAGCTGTGTGAAAAATGAAGATCAAGAACTAGAGAAAGAGAAGTGGAGTTCTTTCAGTAGCTTTTAGACATGCAGATAGATATGTTCCTCGAACACTCCAGTCCCTAAACACTCTCTACTCAAGTGATATGTTGTCAGTAGTTCCTGGACATGCAGACAGATATGTTCCTCGAACACTCCAGTCCCTAACTACCTTTTATTCAAG
>NW_013674656.1:17505-24255 GCF_000517525.1 Limulus polyphemus
TCTACTCAAGTGATATGTTGTCAGTAGTTCCGGAACATATCTGTCTGCATGTCCATCAAACACTCCAGTCCCTAAACATTCTCTACTCAAGTGATATGTTGTCAGTAGTTCCTGGACATGCAGACAGATATGTTCCTCGAACACTCCAGTCCCTAAACCTTCTCTACTCAAGTGATATGTTGGAATGAGACATTCAACAATTACTTTCAAAGAGTGAAAAGTTGTTCGAGAAATTAATTTTGACAGATGAACAGGTTTGTTTACATATTTAATTTTAAATTTACAATGTATGCACATGAAAGAACATTTAGCTTTGAATGAAACATTATGGTATCATAATTGCATTGATTAATATACAATTAAAATGTCTTACAGTAGCATGCCATTGATGAAGACACAATTATCCGGAGTTGAGTTGGTTGTTTTCCGCCTTGATTACAGTCATGATTAAACCATCAAAATTGCAAGTTACAGGGGTGGGTAGATGAGTAATATTTCAAAGTATCATAGGGTTTAGATGGCCTAAGTCGAGATCACTACCTAGACACAGAGTGCGGATGTTACAAGAAATCTAGTTATCTTATGTGACCATGAAATAATTGATCAAAGTTTTTCTTTTGTTTCTCTGTTTATGAAAAGTGGTTTATATAAGATATTTACTGCGTGAAATTTGTTGGTTGAATGGTAATGCTGCGATTCCAAAGTTAGTAATCCTCTGTTTATATATTTTACTTTTTAATCATCCAAGAACTATGGCTTATCTTATAAAGTACACAAATTATATTCGGTGGGAAATATCGTTTAGCAGCCAACTGATGACCTAAAACAGTCTAATTCTAAAAGTTGTAGTTTTTTCTTGCGAGTTGATTTTAATATTTCTCATCAGTTTGTTGCATCCAATTTTATCATTAACGTGTATATTACCTTTTAAACCATTTTAGTATTGATATAGTTAACATACACAGCCTCAGCTGCCTAAATGATAATGTTAAATTTGTTATCCAGTTTCTTTGGCCCTAACTACCCTATTTGTGTATAAACTCGCGAGTAAGTCGGATTCTTTCACGGAAAGATAAGGATTTAGTAAACGTACACATACATCTTAACAACTAAATACAACCCACGCGAATACCTCATCACAGTTACCGGATATGATGTCAAGCTCTTTGACGTACAGGAAGAACATCAATGGCTAGGCCTAAAGTAGAATGAGGTTTCTTATTTCTACAATGAGAGTGACTGCCATACACTAAATACTGTGTTGAAATTTTCACATCTTAACAAAATATTCTTATTCAAGCTTTGTCTCTTAAGCGTTCTACTATTACTTTGGTGAAAACTGACGATTATTAATTTAAGTTTATTTTAGACTTATTTTAACTTCGCCTGTTGAGGCCGTTGCTTGGCGATACAGATTTCTTTGCTAATACTTCTAATTAACCTAAAAATGGCGTTTCCTTTGCATATTTAGCTTTGGTCTTCTCTATAATATCTCACCAATCTTTATCGTATCAGAAATACAAATGACCAATTTGCAACTGTGCAAACGGGTAAGTGGGAATGAACAAGTACCCATTTCTCATAAAGCATTTTTATAAATGATAAAGGTGTAATAAATAAAACAATCTTATTTCTTTGATTTTATCTTGAACTAAAAATAGTTCATTTCCAAAATAGGCTCACAATCTGCGGGTCGCGGGTTCGAATCGCCGTCCCATCAAACATGCTCATCCTTTCAGCCGTGGGGGTGTTATAATGTGACGGCCAATCCCAGTATTCGTTGGTAAAAGAGTAGCCCAAGAGTTGGCGGTGGGTGGTGATGACTAGCTGCCTTCCCTCTAGTCTTACATTGCTAAATTAGGGATGGCTAGCGCAGATAGCCCTCGTGTAGCTTTGCGCGAATTTCAAAACAAACAAACAATTTCAAAAATTTCAAAGGCGGTAGATGTCACCTAAATAAACACTATACTATCATCATCGTAGTCAATTGAAATGTTATCACTATTTGTTTGAAGTAGCTAAGTTCTCGGCTATTCTGTACCAGCTATATGACATGAATCTTCGGTATATTTTCACATATATAACAGCAACAAATGTGGATCTTTTATACACACTCGTGTATACAACCACAGCACATATGAATCCTTAATACGTACTTGTGTATGTAAGAACAGCAAGTGTGGATATTTCATACACACTCGTGTATACAACTACAGCACATGTGGATCCTTAATACGTCTTGTGTATGTAAGAACAGCAACAAATGTGGATCTTTTATACACACTCGTGTATACAACCACAGCACATATGGATCCTTAACACGTACTTGTGTATGTAAGAACAGCAACAAATGTGGATCTTTTATATACACTCGTGTATACAACCACAGCACATATGGATCCTTAACACGTACTTGTGTATGTAAGAACAGCAACAAATGTGGATCTTTTATACACACTCGTGTATACAACCACTGCACATATGGATCCTTAACACGTACTTGTGTATGTAAGAACAGCAAGTGTGGATATTTTATACACACTCCTGTATACAACCACTGCACATATGGATCCTTAACACGTACTTGTGTATGTAAGAACAGCAAGTGTGGATATTTTATACACACTCCTGTATACAACCACTGCACATATGGATCCTTAACACGTACTTGTGTATGTAAGAACAGCAACAAATGGATCATCACTACAAACTCCTGTATGTAATACACCAACCGAAAATACAAAAACAAAATGTTTACAATACATAAAAGTGCAAAAATGTCAGTTGCAAGCCATGTATAACATCTTATTAGATATTATCCTGTATACATAGATACATGCGATAAGATACGTCCAAGAATCATAACACATCATCCAAGCTTGGAGTTAAATCTAGGCCTGAAGACCACTATTGAGGACGTTTTTTAAATCAGGGGCGCTGAATTTACATTAATGTTTTGCAATAGCGCAAAGATGCACAGTGGTCTACCTGCGCTGTGCCTATTGCAGGGATCAAATTTAGAATTTTAGCGTAATAAGCCCTCAGACTTACCGTAGAGCCACCGGTGAGTATTTATATTAATTAGTAACAATTAATGCATCATATTTTTAGACGATCGAGGGAATGGCGGTACAAAACGCGTGATGGCTTATCCTGTTAAAATCTAGTACAGATTTACAACTTAGAAGCCAAAGTCCAATACAAATAGATGACATTTGTTTTATTTACACTACTGAATTACTACTATCTGAAAGTTTATAAGTGGTTGTACCAAGAACTGTTAACTTTAAAGCAACATATCACGTTGTGTTGTTGTTTTTCCCCCGTCATTATTTCATTTTACGTTCGTTTTGAACACTAATGAACGAACAGCACTTAAACAAATATGGAGAGATGTAACCCTAAAGTTTGAAGTATTTACTTGATGCTAGTAAAACATTAACAGGTTAAACTAAGATGACTGTACCGTAACATAGTTTAAAATGTCTTACAAACCCAAAGATCGGCAGTACGACAAGCTAATAATTAATTTCACTCTTCCACTAAATCTGTTTTATAATATTTGTTTTTGGAAAGTCACAAACACACATTTAGCAAGATTTCGTTATAAGCTGGGATTTTTGGACACTAAACTATGAAACCTTACGTTTTCAAAAAAAAAAAAGAAAGTTAAACTTTCACATCGATCAGCAGCGCCTGCCATTACCGAAAGCTAAAACTGAGCACGTGCTCTAAACCAAGACTATAGACAAGAGATGTCTCGTACGATTTAATTTTTCGCACTGACCAGGTGCTGTTAATCAAGATTATATACAAATAATGTAGCGTATTTAATTTATCAGATTGACTGCGTGCTGTAAACCGAGATTACAGGCAAGTGATGTCTTGTATAGTTTAATTTCTTACACTGACCACGTGTTGTAAATCAAGGTTAATATCCCTTATCGCTACTGGTAGAGATCAGAGATCATGTAGACTTACTTTCAAAATTTTATTATACTACTTTTTTTTAGGAATGTATGTCAATACGTTTGGTATGAAACTGTAGATTATAATTCAAATTTTAGTATGATCCATTAGTTAATTATTTAATGTTAAAAAATAAATCCTAAACATCGATTTTTGTGTGCCAAATGCAGCTTTGCTTCAAATTAGATATTTCTGATATCCAAATACAAATCTATAGTTTCTTATAAAATAGAAACTCATATTACCGATACTGACAAGCTAGAATATAAATTAAGAACCTTATATCATTCTATTTTCTGATATATTATTATATTTAGGGAATCAAACAAGATGGCTCCTCCCACCTCTTCCATTTTTGGAAATTCTACTTACGTACAAATACTTCGCTATATGACGTGATTATAACCAACTTGAAGCTCAGAATTTCCTCCACGTGGTTTTTTTTAAAGCCTTTGCGAAGTGTTTCCACGGGAAAACTGGTTTTTGTTTGTTTTAGACTCGCAGAGAAAAGGTAAGACGAAAGGGTGCCCAAGTAATTATATATTTTTAGTCCCAAATGCAGCTTAGTTAGTAAGCATGATAAATTACAGGAGAATTCCGTGGTACTGATATAGTAACTTATGATTTTTATTTCAAAATGATATATATATAAAACCTAAAAACTATTATTTTGCCTTACACACTCCTCGTACAACATCTAAGAAGGCTTAGCAAATTTCTACAAAAGAGTACAAATTTCATGAGTAGAAGAGATCATTGCTTTCTGTATTTACTTATAGTTTTATGTTTTAAGAAAAATAACTGAAATTTAAGAATTTATTTGTAAATATCGATAATATACATGCATATGTAATGTATTATAACCGAAATGTGATTGTATTCTACAATATACTGGTACATTAAACCAAGGCTAAGACAGTTGCACTTTGTCAAGGATATGGTAACATGAAGCTGCACGTGTGGCATGCAACTTCTGTGATGTTAGTCAGAAACAGCTGAGAGATCAATAACATACATGTGTGTGTGTGTATAATGTTACGAGATTTAAGCTATTCAGAATAAACATTTGTGGTTTTGTGTTCTAATCTGTAGTCATTCTAGGACGGAAAAGCGTAATTTAGATCTATTTCCTAATTTTTATGGTGGTTACGAGGTCGGTCAGATGGACCAAACCCGTATAGGAGGTTATATATTCCACATGTGGAATTTGACAATTTTCTGATGCATAAAAGTATTTTTAATGTTAAAATCAAAGTTCCTTTACATGTTGAATATTCAACGTTTGAAAAGACAGATTACTGATAATCTGCAAAATTTCGTACTTACAAGGGATGCCACGTGTGGTTTAATTTCTGACACTGGCCACGTGCTTTAAACTAGGAATATAAACAAGGCACGTCTTGTTTTATTTCTCACATTGACCACTTGCTCTAAACGAAGGCTATAAAGAAAGGATGTAGAATATTTAAGTTTTCAGATTGACTGCGTGCTGTAAACCGAAATTATAGATAGGGGTGTCTTGTATAGTTTAATTTCTTACATTGACCACGTGCAGTAAACCGAGATTATAGATAGGTAATGTCTTGTATAGTTTAATTTCTTACATTGACCACGTGCAGTAAACCAAGATTATAGATAGGGGATGTCTTGTATAGTTTCATTTCTTACATTGACCACGTGCTGTCAACCAAGGTTATAGATAGGTAATGTCTTATATAGTTTAATTTCTTACATTGACCACGTGCTGTCAACCAAGGTTATAGATAGGTAATGTCTTGTATAGTTTAATTTCTTACATTGACCACGTGCTGTCAACCAATATTATAGATAGGTAATGTCTTGTATAGTTTAATTTCTTACATTGACCACGTGCTGTCAACCAAGGTTATAGATAGGGGGTCTTGTATAGTTTAATTTCTTACATTGACCACGTGCAGTAAACCGAGATTATAGATAGGTAATGTCTTGTATAGTTTAATTTCTTACATTGACCACGTGCTGTCAACCAAGGTTATAGATAGGGGGTCTTGTATAGTTTAATTTCTTACATTGATCACGTGCAGTAAACCGAGATTATAGATAGGTGATGTCTTTTATAGTTTAATTTCTTACATTGACCAAGGTTATAGACAAGAGACGTAGCGTATTTAATTTCTACATTAGCCACGGACTGTAAACCAAGTCTATATACAAGGAAAATCGTGTACAATTTATTTTTAGCACTGACCACGTGCTGCCAAGACTATATACTTTATACGTATTTTATTTCACACGCTAACGAAATGCTGTAAATCAAGATTATAAACAAGGGGTGTATTGTATAGTTTATTCTATTACACTGACAACATGCTGTAAACCAATACAACAGACAAGGGATGTTATGTATAGTTAGTTTCTGACATTGACCATGTACTGTAAACCAATACTACAGAAAATATATTTTTTTTGTATACTTTAATTTCTCACATTGACCACGTGCTCTAAACCAAGTCTATAGACAAAGGATGTAGCGTATTTCTCACACTAACCTGTGCTGTTAACCAATATTATAGAGAAGGATGTCTTGTATGATCTAATTTCTCAGATCGACTGCGCACTGTAAGCTAAGTCTATGTATGAGGGATGTATTATACATTTTAATTTCCCACATTGACCACGTGTTTAAACCAAGTCTATAGACAAAGGATGTAGCATATTTCTCACACTAACCTGTGCTGTTAACCAATATTATAGAGAAGGATGACTTGTATGATCTAATTTCTCAGATCGACTGCGCACTGT
>NW_013674656.1:25114-27234 GCF_000517525.1 Limulus polyphemus
TTTTAAAGCTGTAACAAGAGTTGTAGTGTATTTAGGCCAGTTAGCCTTTTCATAGTAGTTACAAGGTTTGTGGTGTATTCACGTCAGCGGATGTAACGTATTTCTCACACTAACCTGTGCTGTTAACCAAGATTATAGAGAAGGATGTCTTGTAAAGCGTAATTTATAAGATTGACCACGTGCTACAGACCAAGTAATTCTATATAAAAGAGATGTCTTGTACGGTTTAATTTCTCACATTGATGTTAACCAAAATATTTCGACTTACGTATTCAACGTGTTTTTTTTTCTTCTTTTAACACTAGTCCGTTATTTTACGAGATTTCTTTCATACGAAACTATGGCATGTTGCCCGAGTTATAACTGAAGATGTGTATTTTTAAATAAAACATATGATCTTATTTTAACACTAAAGAATCGTAAGTGCATTCTCAAGTCACATAAATAATAATTTTCTATCCTTAGTGAATATAAACGTATACCTTTTAAAGTTTTTACAAGTGGCACAGCAAAACTTCTAGTGATATAAATATCCCCCCCCCAAGATACCACTTAACACTATAATAGTTTTATTGTTCATTTTAACAGACTGGTGTTTTAAACACATGAGTTTGACACCCCTGCTCGATCATCAGATTTAAATAAGCATTTTACAAGTGGCACAGCAAAACTTCTAGTGATATAAATATCCCCCCCCCCAAGATACCACTTGACACTATAATAGTTTTATTAGACTCTTGTTTACAGACTCTTGTTTTAAACACCTGAGTTTGACACCCCTGCTCGATCATCAGATTTTAATAAGCTTCGCCTATTTAGCAATGGTTTGTTTTCTTCAGTTTTATAAATTTACATAAACTGTATGTCATGCTAAAATACCACGACTATTAAAATGCCCTGTATGGCACTACATACTCTGCCATACAGGGCATTTAATATTCCGTGATTAGAAGTATTTTTTTTTACGCCACAGAAGTTGAAGAAAAAGTTATTTCGAGTTTTAAAAACATAAACCATTGAAAAAAAGCAAATATATATATATACATACGGCGATAAACTGTAATTCCAAAATAAAAACACTCCCAATACAATCGTACACACACACACACGTGAAACCGTTACATAAATTATACATGGTAAGTTAAAAAAAAGTTGAAAAATAAAAACTGAGAGACACAAAATATTTAAAATGATTTATAATCTATAGATTCTTCAGACGACATTTTATCAAACACTCCTTGGTGAATCACCTTTCACTGTAGTTTCGATAATTAACACTAAGCTAACTTGCAGAACCACATTCTAGCAAACAAGCCGGGTGTGGACAGCTTTCGTACGTAATATTTAGCCGCAACAGTAACGATCTGTTCGTACGATACAAGTATATATGCGCCATGGTAGACACAAATTAAACTTTGCTTTCGTTTTGCGTATTTTGTTGCAGGCCTTCAAGGTGCTCATGTTCACCCCTATTAGTAACCTGTTTTTCCTCATGTCGAATATAAACCGCCTATTTCGTGCAACGTTATTTTAAAACCACATTATTCTCAACCTAAATGTCTAAGATGCTCTAATACATTATAGCTCTTGTTACAGCTTTAAAAAGCTGACGTGAATACACCACAAACCTTGTAACTACTATGAAAAGGCTAACTGGCCTAAATACACTACAACTCTTGTTACAGCTTTAAAAAGCTGACGTGAATACACTACAAACCTTGTAACTACTATGAAAAGACTAATTGGCCTAAATACACTACAACTCTTGTTACAGCTTTAAAAAATTTGTCTATAGACTTGGTTTAAACACGTGGTCAATGTGAGAAATTAAAATGTATAATACATCCCTCATACATAGACTTAGCTTACAGTGCGCAGTCAATCTGAGAAATTAGATCATACAAGACACCCTTCTTTATAATCTTGGTTAACAGCACAGGTTAGTGTGAGAAATATGCTACATCCTTTGTCTATAGACTTGGTTTAAACACGTGGTCAATGTGGGAAATTAAAATGTATAATACATCCCTCATACATAGACTTAGCTTACAGTGCGCAGTCAATCTGAGAAATTAGATCATACAAGACACCCTTCTTTATAATCTTGGTTAACAGCACAG
>NW_013674657.1:0-6762 GCF_000517525.1 Limulus polyphemus
TAAAAATAATCTTAAATCACACATCAATTATATTATAAACAGTATTAAAATAACACAGCTCAGTTGCCAATGGGTTCATTCCCATTTATAATTTTTATTATGTGTATAGTATAATGCATTATGCAGTTTATGTAGATGAACAGTTACCAGTAATATCCAGACGAGGTCAAGATATCACGAAGAAAGAAGCTCGAGAGCCTAGAAAGAGGAATAGTTCTGGAACATTCTGCACTGCCAGTACTGGCGGAATTGCATGAAGAAGACTGTGCATCTTTTAGCTTAATGCACCATGTTATACTACACTTCAGTATCTAGCAGTAATTTGAAACAAAATCATTGACATTCTGCCTTGTCCAGGTAAGAAAATGAGGTGAATCCAATTGAACTATTCTAGGATGTTTTGGAACACTGTCTGACGATTAAAGAGGGAATAATATTAAATTTCACTACACTTGGAGCTCATTCATAAGAGGAATGACTATCTGTTCTACCAAACGTCTCTCTACCATTGTTTGGTGGCAAGTTCGAGATCTTTCAAAGCTATGATTTAAATAGTCACTATTATCGATGTTTTGATTTAAGTGCAAGTTTACACAATGTGATACCTGTGTTCTGCGAACTCTGGGAATCAAGCGCCAGATTGTAGCATTGTAAGTCCGTAAACTGACCCACCGAGTGACCACATTCACTGGTAAATTTTATGTATATAGCTTTTCTATTTATACATTACATTAAAAGAAAAATCATTGTTAAAAGTTTTTATGTAAATATAAAACAGGTATGTAAATGTTTACATAAGTTACTAAGCTTAATACTTCAGCTTAGTTCTATAAGATTCAATGACATTTTCTAACATATGCAAAAAGGTAGTTAAGAGTTCTGTTAATCAAATCCTTAACTATATTTATGTACTGGAACTAAAAGGATAAGTCAAGTGCATATGTAAACAAAATAATATATATATTGATCAATAGTTTCCATTTATTACTTTATTTCCATTTATTTAGTGTTGATTAATTTTTTCTTCTTTTATTAACTGAATGGCAGTCATGTTTTAGTTTCAAACACAGTAACACCTCTTACAAAACTTCCATTATAGTAATCTTTTCTTCCCCACAGTAGCCATCGTGAACTTTTTCCAACAGGTTCTTCCACTTGCCTTCCTTACATAGGTTTTCTACATCATAAGTGGGATCAGTAGTCTTTACTAATTTTCTATCACCTTATATTGTATTCGTTTGATAGAGAGTTAAATTGCATTTAGGTTTTACTTTTATATTTTAGTTAATTATGTATTATATGTGTTTTAAGATTTATATTGGAAAGTTTTATTTTTTAATTATTCTGTACTTTATTACTAAAACAGCTTTGACAAACTTACAAGCTCGAAAATTAATATGCCTGCAGGAACTTATTGATGTGTGTTGACATGAATAAAAACAGGAAAAGAAAATCAAAGGTTAAAATAAACTAAAAGTGAAATGATAAAGACGTGAAACTGTGCATGTGAAAAGTAGAATATATATAAGACAATCCAATGAAGAGATAAAAGTTATGTACATATTTCTATTTCTTAATTTTTACAAATTTTAGTGCACTGTATGTTGATGATAATAGGTAGAGCTAGTGATTTGTAAATGGGAAATAAAATTATAACATTTACCTTAAAAAAAATTAGATTTTCATTTAGGAGGTTATAAACTGTCAAGTAAAAATTAGTATTGTTATACATAACATGAAAATCACTTTCAGGTGAATTATTCAGTCTGAATGCAAATAACTACGTGAAATAATTAATGTTTATTTCAAGAAAAAATCGAAAAAATCAATGTTAAATGTTATATTTTTTCTGAACTGACATACTTTTAAGAACGTTTTTGTTAATTTTCAAACAATTTCAGTAATTTTACTGTTGTAATAATATATCACAAGAGCAGCACGCTACCCTCGCTTGAAGAGCGTATCTGAAGGTAGTTGATCGCGGTATTGTTATCTCAGTTCGCAACTCCTACACTGATAATTAACTTGTTATTGCAGTTTATAGCTCCATATTGATCATGGTCTATACAAATCTACGTTTTTTTTAGATTGTGTGAACACTTTTCACTTATGCCTGTTTTTAAGGTCTTTATTACATTTCTCTCACATTTGATGACCATCAAAAATTCAAAGAGTTTTGTCTTCTTGTTTTTCACTTTAGTTGTTTTCATTTGCCAACAGAGTTAGGATGATGTTGTTATTATAATAACTGATAAACAACAATGTTACTGGTTTATAAATGTTAGAGGTATCCCACACTCATGGCATCATCAGGTTAACAGTGGCGAAACGTTGTTTTTTAAATGATGCATTTTTTTCTATCCCATTTCAGCTGTGTTTGAATTTAAACGTTACTGATAACATTTCAATGATATTTACATGAATACTTCACTTTCAGGAGGGTATATCTGTTGGACAATAAATATTGGTGAAAACAAGGACGAGGACAAATTCAACTAACTAACTGATCTGTCAAGGAAAGGGGAAAAGGGGGAACATTGGAATTTCTCACTCCTAAAGTCTAACCTTAGCTCTCCACTACTGCTTTTAAAATTGTAACATGACTTGAAACAATTAAAGACAAAATCTCATAATATTATTCACATACATAAATTAATTTAGGTTATTATATGGTGAAGTAAAACCGACTCAAAACACCATAGATAATAAAAACTCTACCATCATTATTACTATAAAACCATTGGCTCTAAAATTCATCACAGTAATCTGATTAAGTCTCTGTCTTATTATGTTCGACAACTCCAAAATTGTTCACCGTATTGTTATCTCAATTGTAAACTTATTATTTCCGGTACCATTTTTAAATCCCCTTTTTTTACCTCTAGTATACTTTTTTATCTCTTTCTGTGCAAGTCACAAAGTGTCACTGAGTTATATTCACAATTTAATGAAACCACTTTACTATCAATATATTTTAACAAATTAACGTTATCAAGTACATTATGATTCAATTATTTAAGTTATTATTCCATTATCTTAAAATAAACAACTAAACAATCATTAAAAACTTCATGTTTGCTCTCTTTGAAGTTCGACTGGCTTTAGCAACTGAACTTTAGATTTTGTTACATAAGAAACGACTAGGGTTAAAAACGTTTTTTATATTTTTTCGGGCAATAAACTACATGCACATACAAGTTAGCTTACCAGTAACTTGATACAAATTCCTAGAACTGGACTCGAAAGGAAATCGTTATAGACATTTCTGAATTCAAGCTATGCCACACCCACTTTCAAAGTAAAAGCTGGGTTGCTCAGCAACTCTTTTAAGTTGAATGGCATGTTTATAAACAATAGTAAGGGCAGATTTTAGATGATTAAGGTGTTACTCTAATAGGAAACATCTGCTAGACGTCTGCTTTGAAACCATTGAAATTAGGCTAAATTTGCTTTTGATCTCCATTCAAGACAACAGGACTGTAGATATCTGTAAAAATAAACCATAAAATACGATTCAATCGTGTTATATTCTAAGTAGTTAGTTTTCTTATTTTGTATTGGATGGGTACAGTCTAAGATAAAAAAAGTTTTTGGAAAACGCACTGTCTAATCGATCATCTTTTTCACAACCACTTTTTCATTATAAATGTAACGATATTGCTCATATGTTGAGAAATAGAACATTGAAGTCAGTGTAGCATGAACAGTGATAAAATATCACAGCAATCTTTGAATTTTGCCGCTCATTCCAATTCAAAGTTCAATTAGTTATACATTGCTTCTTGTAATCAATGTAGCTCCTGGCGAAAGACTGTTTGTCATTATAAAAGTATTTTTGTTTCTCAACTATTTTTTTTTGTCTTCCGATATTTGTGAAAAACTACTCAAGGACAATCTGTGCTAGGTGTCTCTAATTTTGAACTGATAGACTATATAGAAGGCAGCTATTCCACAGCACACACCGCCATCTATTGAATTACTCTTGCTAGGCTGTTGTCTGTCCTTATTATATTCTTAAAACTTTTTGCAATATAGTTTAAATTGTTTTGGAAGAAAGCTGTCGATTTTTATATTACTATTTATTATAGAATATCGCTACTGACACAAATTGCTAAAATGGAAGTTACTGTAACTCCTTCCATAAACAGGGTTACTTGTTTGTTGTTTTCGGTTATTTGTGCAAAGCTACCCAAGGAATATCTGCGCTAACCGTCACTAAGTTTGAACTGATAGGCTAGAGGAAAACCAGAATGGTGATGTCCAAAGAAAAGTATTAACAAAGTAATATATTTTATATTCATTTGTAGTGCTGGGATTGAAAATATTATTATTCACATCAATTTTAACTGCACAATTGCACCAATCACAATGCAGTCGATCCTCTTTGGGCACCAATCACATTGTCAGATTTTAAAATATATTATTTGTTTTCAATTGTCAAAATAAAAGGCTTTTACTTATACTTATTAATAGTATAAATGTAGGTACAACAAATTCATAGGAAGCTGTGTTTATAATTCATTGATGTTGAGACTATCAAACGTCATGTGCATTACACTGACATCGAGGTTTCTAGAAGGCAGGCAGACGATTAAGTGATAGAGATATAAATAGTGTGAGATGAGAAGAAGCAGCAGACAGGCAATAACAGAAGAGAGTAAAGTTACAGGCAAGAAAAAGTTCGGAGTGAAGTAAACTACCGTAGAAATGATAGGCCTAACGTGTAATATGTTAGAGTAAGACTAACAGTAGAAAAGGAGATACGAATAAGAACTAATTCCACGAAAGCGTAGTTCCAAAGTAATTCAATCTACCTGAATGCTCTTTGACAAAAGGAACAGAGGATATTTAGAAGAAAGAAGGCCAAACGATTATGGTAATTTGCTACATAATTCTAAGTGAATCACACACAGAATGCTAGTATGATAGTAACAGAAAAGATAGTTCGGCTTATCAAGTGAAATTCTAAAGTAATTGAATAGGCCAACGTGGACTTTTGTCAAGAAGAAGAAGAAAACCATATATCTATACTGTTTATGATATGCCTATAATCTCTATAGTGTGAAAATGGTCTGCTTTTAACTAAAAACTAAACGATAATAAAATATTCACTCACAAAATAAATTAACTAATAATATCTAAACAATATCTGGTAGATATGATGGTCAGACACTCTCGTTCAATCATGAAGTAGTTCTTCTCATTATTTAACAGCTTTTTACTTATATATGTTACTGGAAACAGTCCATCTTCAAGTTATTGTAAAAGAACAACCGCAATTCCAATGTCTGAAGCATAAGCCTGAACAACGAATGGATTGTTGAAGTCTGGCATTCTAAAAATTGGTAAACTTTCCAACAGGTTCTTTAATTTATGGAATGCCGCCTAGTGTGATTGTTCCCACTTCATCTTCTTGGGCAAGTCTTTCTTAGTTAGTTCAGTCAATGGTGCAGTAATTTCAGCATAATTTGGGATGAATGTCCTGTAGTATTCCGTTAACCCCATGAAAGATCAGACTTTTTGCTTGGTCATTGGAGTTTCTTGTATGCAGATTATGTTTTCCTATTCCATGGCTATCTGTCGGTCCCGTGCTTTATGTCAAACAAACTCCAGCACAGAATATTCAATGTAGCACTTGGATGGTCTGATGGTGAGCCCTGCTGCCCTCACTCGCTGGAATAGCTGTCTAAGTCTCTTCAAGTGGTCTTCTCATCTTGCAGTTTGCCAGAATGTCATCAACATAATGCTCAATGTTGGTGGTGTTGCACAGCATTTTCCTCATCATGGGGTTGAATGTTGCTGCCGAGATGACTAACCCAAATGGCATCTGTTTAAATTGGTAACATCCATCTGGTATCACTTATGGTGAATTCTATTTAGATCCCGTCTCCATCGGGATTTGCCAATATCCTTTACTGAGGTCAATCCTTGAAAAGAATCTAGCCCCATCTAGTTTTGCCATGATGGCCTCTGGGTTGCCCATGGGTTCGGAGTCAAACTTCGTCACGAAATTCAGCTTCTGGAAGTCTATGCAGAAATGCTTTAATTTGTCCTATTTCTTGATTATTACAACTGGTGAACAGTAGTCTGAATTTGAAGGCTTGATGATTTCAGCCTCCAACATTGCCTTGTCTTCCTTCTTTATCAGATCTCTCATTGCATAAGGCATCTGATAGAGCTTCTCTTTGACTGGATCGATGGTTGTGGTCTCATATTTCTGTTGCACAAGGTATGTCTTTTCTGGTTTATCCATGAAGATATCTGCATACTTGCACAGTAGGTCTTTTAACACTTTTTTCTGCTTGCCAGTCAGTTCTTCGCTGATGATGACATCTTTGTATGTCTTATTTCCACCTAGTGGTCTTAGTTCTAAGCCAAACTTACTGTCTTCTGGTTCTGCATCTATGATGGTCACATCTGCAACATTCATCTCTGTTTCAATAGCTACACCCATTAGGTCTTCTTCTCTCCCAAAATATTTTTTCAACAGATTGGCATGGTATATCTTGGTATTCCCATTCACATTTACCTTATAGTTCATTCTGTTGAGTACTTCCTGTACTTCAAAAGGTCCTTTCCATTGCAGAGTGAGATTGTTGTGGTCTGTGGGCAGCAGAAATAATACCTTTTGTCCAGCTTAAAACGTCGATCCTTGACCTTCTTGTCATAGAAATGCTTTTGATTGCCTTGACCGGTCTCCTCCGGTCGGTTTCTGAGGTATAACACATAATGGTATATGTTCATTACTTCTGACTCTTCTTC
>NW_013674657.1:7521-14131 GCF_000517525.1 Limulus polyphemus
GTCATAGCTTTAAAAGATCTCGCACTTGCCACCAAACAATAGTAGAGATACGTTTGGTAGAACAGATAGTCATTCCTCTTATGAATGAGCTCCAAGTGTAGTGAAATTTAAGATTATTCCCTCTTTAATCGTCAGACAGTGTTCCAAAACATCCTAGAATAGTTCAATTGGATTCACCTCATTTTCTTACCTGGACAAGGCAGAATGTCAATGATTTTGTTTCAAACTACTGCTAGATACTGAAGTGTAGTATGACATGGTGCATTAAGCTAAAAGATGCACAGTCTTCTTCATGCAATTCCGCCAGTACTGGCAGTGCAGAATGTTCCAGAACTATTCCTCTTTCCAGACTCTCGAGCTTCTTTCTTCGTCATATCTTGACCTCGTCTGGATCTTACTGGTAACTGCTCACCTACATAAACTGCATAATGCATTATACTATACACATAATAATAATTATAAATGGGAATGAACCCATTGGCAACTGAGCTGTGTTATTTTAATACTGTTTATAATATAATTGATGTGTGATTTAAGATTATTTTTATTATATACTATAGTTAGAATTCAATTTGAATTACATTTAACAAAAAGTATATTTTATTGTGAGTTATTTTTATTCTCTGTCCCATAATGTAAAAAGAATGTTAAATATTTTGTTTATTTAAAATAGGGTACTTTAGGAGAATTACTGACAAAGTTAAAACCATTAAACCTACAATGTTTTAAAATAACATAGCATTATTTCTGTCTGCCGTCCATATTCGAAATTAACATTTGGAAAATATTTATTATTCGAAAATGATTTATTAATGATCTTGTGTCACAAGTAATGAATGAGTTATTATGCAATTTGATGGGAATTTTAACTCTTTTATTTTGAAATAATTAAAAATATATATAGCTAATAAATTTTTGAGCTAACATTTTTATTCATTTATTCATTCTCAATAAAGAACTATTTTCAAAAGCATAGTAACAAAATAATGTCTTTATTTTAATTTGGCCTATTATAATGAAATGCAAATAATAAATCATTGCACTGTATGTATACAGTTGTGCTCAGCTTCTATACACAATGAAGAGAGAAGTAATATGATGGAAATATTATATATTGTACAAGAAAACTGTAGAATACACACGCCTGAGATTATATACAATCCAAACATAATGAAGTTGGCGAAAGTGGTGTTTTAGCTTATGTTTACTTGTGTGTTTACCTATTAGATAATTTGACGTGTTGGACCAACTTTATTAGAGAGGTCTAAATGCCAAAGTCAGACTCTTGCTATAACCCTAATCCAATTACATATTCGCTGTGCTTCTGGTCATACAAAAAATAAAATAGTCAATTAGAAAGTCGAGAAGAAGATCTAACGAGGGTTTATTAAGTTTGATAAACACGGAACTCGTGACTATGATATTTATGATTCTACACTCTACTAGAATCCTCTTTACTTATCAATCCAATAATTATGACAATTTCACTTACAATCCCTTGTCAGCATTCTTATTTCTTATCTAAATCATGATTTATAATATTTTAAAATTAAATTATTAGGTTAATAATTACCTTTCTCTTCTCGTTATGAAAAGTGTTCAAAATACGATAATACTGTACATGTTACTGTTGTGAAGGCACTTCGGTAGAGAGTTTTGTAAAGAAAAAACAAGCACTTTAATAACCGGGCATAGACCCTCTGGTGAGTCAGCAACGAGGATAATTAATTAGACACAGCATAGACGACTCAAAAACCCTGTATGGAAAACACTGACACAGGATATTGTGAAATCATACGTTACATACATTAAGATATCAACTCATACATGTAACAACATAACAGTTACGCTGCCCATACCTGGTAAGTTCATTTTATATATATTTTTGTGTTGGTCACTTCATGGTTATTGTTCAAACACTAAACATAAATGAGCAATATATCTATCTAGT
Source organism: Limulus polyphemus (assembly GCF_000517525.1). NCBI lineage: Eukaryota > Metazoa > Arthropoda > Merostomata > Xiphosura > Limulidae > Limulus > Limulus polyphemus. Next base: position 9,473 of record NW_013674657.1, read on the forward strand.
TTCTAACCAATTGCTTTTAAATTGTTGTGAAGTCATAGAAATACTAAATTTATTTTGTTTTTAATGAAAGTGATTCACATCAATGACTTTTATAACATTATCCAAAAATATCAATATTTCGTAAATTAGATCACATAACCTCAGTTTTACGTATTATGTATCCGATATTTATCACATTTGAAACATGTGTATAGTTTTTATAACTGTATGTGTTTCAAACCATAAAGTGATCTAATTTTGCTGTACATAATTCCAAATGCTAGCACTCATCAGATACGGCAACAGATCAGAGCATCTCCGTATTTTCAATGTTTTGGTAAGCGTTTATTTAGTGTTTGTTACAGCGCAATGCTACACAATGAGTTATTCATGTTCTCTTCGATGCGCTGAATCGAGCTTCAGATTTTACTGTTGTATGTTCGTAAACGTATCTATGACCCATGGGGAATGTTTGTACAACATAAATCTTGCAGAAACGACTATGTTTCTATGATTATTAAATAAAGAACACAGAAATTTGATATAACTTTTTAATTCGCTGAATAAATTCATAAATATTCTTTACAAAACATTTAGCACAGATTGTTGGTTTTGATACCGAATGATAACGTGTGTCTTTATGTGGTTTCAACATGTGACTACACTTGAAATTTCGTAACCCAGATATTTTTCTCTTTCAGAGCGTTTTTTCAGGTGCAAGTTGAATTTTCTTAAAATAATTAAATGTATTTTATGCCATTACAAGGATAATGTGAAGAAGTAGGTACTTAATAACAATTTAATCGTTTTGTGTGTGTGTGTGTGTGTGTTTGATTACTAGAGACAGTTATGCTCTATGTATATGACACAGAACAATATCTAGTTAACTTTAATAAAGCTACTGTAATGTCCAAATATTTAAATTATCATTAATTAGAGCTTATCGAATTAATAGTCTTGCTACTTTCAACTTGCTTTAAATTTTAATAAAGACATTTTAATGTCAAAACTTATAAATTCTCGTTAATTATAACTTATCGAATTAATAGTGCAGCTACTTTCAACTTGTTTTAAATTTTAATAAAGACATTTTAATGTTAAAATATTTAAATTCTCGTTAATTAGAACCTATCTAATTTGTTTTTTTAGAAGCAAACACACACACATATGTTATAAATCAACAAAATTAATATTGATTACTAACTCTTCCATTACCTACAGCACCAAAAACACACACTATGATCAAAAGTTTGGTCTTAAGTTTCCTCCGGTGAATCAGTGGTAACCTTTGGACTTATAACGCTAAAAACGGGATTCGAGGTTGATACAACGCTGATAACTCATTGTGTAGGTTTGTATTTACACATAAACAAACAAATAACAAATCTTAAGTACTTAAAACTTTTATTATTATTTTGATTTAAATTTATACATTTAAGTTGTTGATGAAATACGTCTGTCTGGGAAATTTTTTGGATGAGGTTTCATGCTTGTAGACCAAAGTTTCTTCCTATTAACTTATTCTGGTTTTTCAGACTGTCAGGTAGGGACACAGCTGTAGTTGTGACTTTCTCGAGTTGCAAAGAAAACGTACAACAAAGTATCATTGAGAGCGGCTAGAGTGGAAACTTCTAGTCGGGATGTACTGTGACGTCATTATAGTTGACCTAGAGTTCAGCTGAGTTAAATTCCCTTCATTTAGAGGACATGCAGTTTGAGCATCTTTTTCAATAAGTATATCTAGCTGATTTTATTTCACTAATTTTAGAAATCACATGATTAAACAAACCTTAGAAAGAACACTCATTGGTTCACTTAATGTTATTTTTTCTCCCATAAAAGTTGTCTATGAAGGTGAGGTTGGTGTGATTTTTTATCGTTTGTTATACATGTATAACCGATGTGTCGTAACATAGATGACAACTTGATGTCGAAATGTAAGCACAATCCCATTAATCATTGATGTACTTTTGCAAGTCAAAACAATATAACTGATATTTATAAACTGCCTAAAGTTTCTCATGTTAAGGGCGTTTTCTATAAAGTGGTAAAATACATATAAATCAATAAAAGCAATTAGAGTAATCTACAGTAGAGGAACGAAACGTGCCATAAAATTACTAGAGGTGATATTTCAATGCAACTTAACGAGTTTGTTGTATCAGACTGTAAGTGTTCTGTAAATTATTCTTCGACTAGCCATCCTTACTCGGCATTGCCCGGGTATTAACTGAACAGAAGGCCGATGTTTAGTTATTTTTAAACAGAAAGGATCAAAATTTCACTTTTCATGTAACAATACATATCAAATGCATAAAGGTACTAATAATGAAAATAAATACATACTGTTTTCAAGCATTCTATGAATATAAAATTTGTACGACAAATATTTAAATGTAATCATTTCCGCCAATAGTTTGGATTCTACCACTTTTATGCCTGGTTTCTATTAAATAATTATAAAACAATGACAGTTTTGTAACAACAAGTATTTAAAAAACGTTGTACAGAATATAACTTAAAATCTTGATCAACCTTCTATTTAATTAGTATAATCAATCACTCTCTCAGTTAGACAAACTACTCAACTTGCTTTGTAATTTAAAATTAAAGACAATATTTAGGTATGTAAACAAACACAGTATCTATGTGGTTTCGATATAAAATTAAACCTTTAATTTTAAAATTTATTATTTGATATATAAAAAAATTTCCTATATTTTTTTCTACATAATACCTATAATTGTATTTTCTGTATGTTTATTATATCGAGGCAATCAATTTATATTCTATATTCATCATAATTCCATGTATTTAATAACTTTAATACCAGATGTCAGTTATTGTTACAACTGTTGCCTAGATACCTGTTTTAAAACGGATTTCTGCAGTTAACGAATTTTTATCGCTCAGTACATTGTTGCCCGAAAGGCCCCGAGAGGGCCGAAAGCACCCAAATAATAGTATTTTAACGTAGACAAAAGTCCGTGTAAAATTCGACATATTAATTTACATGCGTTATGACTCTTAAACAACATTTATTAGTTAAGCATGATGGAAAATATCGCTTACCTTTTGTGATACTCTTCCTGAGTTGGCGTTTCTTCTATTCTCACTTTCTGGAGAAACTCACAGCTGAACTGCCCGTTCAGAAATGAGTTTTGTAAATTGACTGAAGAAGGGTTTGCATCATTCGTATCTCATTCTATTTATTTTTGTAATATTTTTTAAATAAAAGTCGTGATTATCCGTGCAGCAAAAAACAAAAAAAGTTGAAATCAGGTCAAATTTGTTTATTCGCTGCACAACTTTTATAAAAAAGATATTTTTTATCAATTTGAAAATCAGAAATAGAAGCAAATAAACATTTAAATATAATAATTCTCGCTAATAATATACATTATAACACTTTTATGTTTTTTTTTGTTTGTTTGTTTGTTTATGTTTCATAAACATATTGTCACAAAACTGTTATTATTATTAAACACTTATTCCCTAACAATTTGTTGTATCAAGCAACAGATGGCAGCACATACTTTTCTTTTTATGGTTTAAGGGCTAGAGTGCAAGATTGGATAAATTTTTTCAGAAAAAAAATAATACCCAGGTGAAAACCTTCAGCATTCTTTTAGTATGCGTAAAAAGTTTCAGGACTCTAGGTTTTTATGGCGCTGACTGACTGACACACACACGCACAGTATAGATGTAATATCCCAAACTTTCCAAAATGACGTTTTTTCATATAAAGCAGGTTACGTGTCCTCATTCTGTAAATTTGGTTTCAAATATAATTTCATAATCATAAAAATAAATACTTATTAAATTCCACGATAAAACTTTCATGTGAACTGTACATTTTTATGAGACACTGAAGATTTATCTGACGCGTATTAGTTCTTGTGTGACCAGGTATTGTGATTATTTCACGAATGTTGTTTGCATAAGTTCCTCGCTCAAATTCAGGTTCTTCATTTTGTGCTAAAATCACATTTCGATATTATTCTTCTACCTGTCAGTGTATTTATACTCGTGATCTTCCTTGTAGAAGATGCCTAAAGGGGTTCAGAAACTTCTAGAAAAGCAGTTTATAATGCATAGTTTGTTCTTGTGGGGAGTTGGCGTTGTTTAGCATGACAGACTGCGGATAGCAAGGTCCAAGGCTCAAGCCTGCAATATGCTTTTGAACACGCTCCGTACTTTCAACTGTAGGTTCCTGAATCATGGGGTCTCCAGACTAGATATGTCGCAGAAGGTGCAGTTTAAGTTGAAAATATCAAATATCTAAACATCGAACTTTTGGTAAATATAGATGATTAACCATTATAAATTACTTAAATATAACTTATTTAAATGATTAACTGTGTACAACGTGATCATGGTCCACTTTACATAAAGTCACCACTCTTACAATGCAGATAAGAAAAAAAAACATAAAGTGCAATATCAAATTTAAACTGTATGCGTATTAACATCTTACATAAACCGTGCAAACATTTGAAGTATATTTATTTTTATACATAGTTTGAAATGATTCCTACGATATACAATTGTTCAGAACATATTTATAATATTCACAGCATGATATAAAACAGATTTTAGTAGAAGGTTTAACTTTATGTTTTAAAAATGTTACGTAAAGAGTAATGTCTGATTGCTAAATCTATCCTATTCGTTTTCTCG
>NW_013674657.1:15131-23616 GCF_000517525.1 Limulus polyphemus
ATATATATATATATATATATATATATATCAGTGTTTATTAAAATTTAGATTAATAAGAAAATAAAAATTGGAATTACTTCTTATTAAGCATATAATGTACGTGGTTACAATATTTAAAATTCATTTGAAAAATGTATTAATCAGATGACGCGAACTGTTGATATTCAATACAAGCCAAATAATTAATATCACATTTTACTTGTATTAAATACTAATCATACAAAATTGTGAAATGTTTATTTGTTCTTTGGTAAGGAATATTTTTATGTTAAAATATAAATTGCGTGTGGAGATATTTGTCTAACAACAAGATACATTTTTCAAACATATTTTTCTGAAATCACTTTCAATCAATTTAACCAAATTATATTTAAAAGCGTATGTAATATTTTGTACAAGGTGTTAGAACAAATTCCACTTTTTTCTCAGTATGTCAAACACTTTTAAGAACTTTCTTCATTGCTATCTTTAAAATATTATCTTACATTTAACTCCAGGAAATAAACTAATAGCTCTTAGCCTTGTGAAATTAATTAAAACGAAATTAGACTCTAATTCAGAAGTTTAAATACGATCACACTTTCGGGCAGAAAATCAGCCTCAAATATTTTATGTAGTGATGCAGAAATACATTTGTCTAAACTTTATTTAATGAAACGTATAGTATGGGCATATGCAGTGGCTAAAGGTAATTAACACAGGTTTGCAGTATACGATATTAAACTGAATTCATTTTATATATGTAAACTGATAAATTATTCATCTTTTTAGCGAGTCATATAATCGGTAATAAAAATTTTAATCTGTAAAACTAGATATAATCAGGTAAAATCTGAATGGCACAATTATGTGATAAAATATTTTAAGCAAGTAATGGCATAACGTACTTTTATGGTCAAGAATGAGAAAATATTTGAGAGAAAAAACAGAGAATATTTGAACTTCTCCCTAATCTGTTCAATATATTTTAAAAAGCGTTAATATTTTACTGAACTACTGACCTTCAAGAAAGCTTGGTGTTTGAATATAATCTCAGCTTTCATCATTATACCTTTCCTTTAGTTAAATTTGGAGTACTACTTTTATGAAAACACTTGAATACAATGCACTATGGTTGAGATGGCACTTAAAATCCGGTACTTAATTGACAAAAGTGGATAAAGATTGTGACACACTCCCTATAAACGAAGGTTAACTCCCCGATAACATTTGGATAGACTAAAATAATGAGAACAAAATGTCGTGTGTTTTTTTTAATATCTTACGCATTATGTAAAATTGAATATAAAATTATAAACATTAAGAATGGGAGTTAATGCTGAATAATTGGATATATATATCCGGAGATTTGGCCTTTTGTGTTCTAATATATTTATATTCAATTTCAACGAGCAGAGTATTTTTAAAGTAATATTGATTATCAATACTCTATCTTTTCTTGTGCAGTATTGTCATTTAAAGCATTTAACAATCAATCAATACCATAATGGATAAAACAAACTGTCTTATTATTGTAACCATTAAAGCAAAACAAATGAGATAAAGATAATTATTTCCTCTAGCGTTAACTAAGCTGTAGTTTTTCTTAGTAAATCAAAACCTGATATATTTAATATAAGGCATGTGCAAATAACAACAAGTAGTCTAAGGTGAGGAAATAGACAAGGAGAAGTTTAATAGTGACGTAGAGAAGTTGTGTAAAGAAGGAAAGTGGAAAAACCACAAAGAAAACGTTCACGAAGGACATTGTGGTGAGGAAAAAGTTATCATAATGGAGGTTCTGTAAGATAAGGATAAAATATTTGCACCAGCCATTTGCATAAACACGTGATTCCCACATAAATCAAATGTTTTAAAATTATTCCTGAATTAAGAAGATTAAAATGAGTGATGTGATTATTAATTATTCCTAGACATTAATTGCCTAAATTTAACAATATAAGAACTCAGATCGATTGTATGCTTAGGAATTGTATCATCCACAGGAAGTGTTAATAGTGGTTGCTGTACTGGAAATATAATATTTATTTCATTAGTACCTTCGTATTTTAATCATTTAATACCATTGAAAGGTTTTCATTAACAAAAATACGAATAACGTTTAACATATTTATATCGTGTTTGAAGGTAATTTTGTTTTATCAATTAGTGTCATTTGCGTTGTTACCATTAGGTGGCAGAGTAAGAACAAAAGCTAAACAGTCATTATAATACAGACACATTCACATAGTACCGTATACAAACCTACTAATGTGATTTATCTTTTATAGTTTTAAAATACTACTTTTGTATTAACTATTAATAAAACGTACCATATATTAAGCCTGAAACTGGCAATGAATATAAGTTTAACGTGTTGAAGAGTTCTTGAACTTTTCAGTTAAACACAGATTAAGCCATTCTAAGCATCTACAACATCAGTTTAATTATGTGTATTTTGTTAGTATTAGTAGAATAGCATTATTATGTCTAGTCTATATAAGTGTAATAAGAGTTTCTACATATTACAGACACCTACAGTGCTGCTGTAATGAGTGGAGTATTTTATCCAAACCATTGTGACTCTACGATTTTTCCCGAGTTGATTCGTGTTGTGAAACCAGGTAGGCCTAAATCGGAGTCCATGCTTGATTTAACAAATTAATTTGGTTTTTCTATAATATCTAATACACTACAATTACTTACATAGTAATCAATATTTTTCACTTTCCATGATGTAAAAAAAATTAGAGATACTTTGCTTCATGAAGATTAAAATCAAAGTTACAAAATACGTATTTATAAGCCTATGAAAAAAAAAAGTTTTTGTTTTCTAAGTGCTTATAACAATATTCATTTTTATTTTCCAAGTGAGAGCCTACTGTAGAAAAGAATGTAGTTATGTACAGCCACATTTAGGATTTTATGTTTAACAATAAATAATTTTATGTTGTTCTGGCAGTTTATATAATTTTATAAATAATAGTATAAGTTTGATATACATACGTGTTGGTTTGGTTTATTCCTTTTCTAGGAGGGTACATTTGTTGGGATATGAATGTTCATACCATTTTCAACATTAGGGATGCGAACACCGCCCTTCAAAATAAGATGAATTAAATTATCGTACACGTTTTTCGTTTTGGCTATTTTCAGCATTTCTTTGCCTCCATCCAAGGCATCAATGTTGTTGTACCCATGTTGTTTTAGCTGAAAGTAACGTGAGTTGGAAATTCAAACATACCTTTGCATTCTTTTAGAAATAATTGAAGAATATAATAGAAATATAGTGAAGATACAGTTATATTGATTTTAATTTAAGGCACACGTTAAGATGGTTTAAAAGTCTATAAGATAGTAACTTCGTCTGACTTATTTTAGATCTTGTCTTTCTCTGTAGTAAATTTTAGCTAATTATGTTTGCATTTTGGTTTATATACGCACACCACTGTATATCGAACTACCCATTCAGCATATTAACGATATTAAAACTGAATACTATATATATATATATAATTTTTATGTTTCTGTAAGAATTATAAATGTCTTTAATACAACCAGAATAATCGGTATAAATACCAGTTTTCCATTGGCTCCTGTCCCAGAAGAACTGTGTAATGTATCCTTCAGATCGAGATTTAGATTACTGTTACGATACTCAGAACACTTTAATTTGATTTTTGTTTCAGCTATTAAACAAGCATGACTGGAAACACATAAATATTGTTGTGAATGATATGATGGAGATTATGAAAGACAAAAATGGTAGAATATTGGACGTTGGGGCATTGTAGAAAACATTGTTACTTTATCTGTTTTCTTAGATCATTATATAAAGGCGCAATTCTACAGATGGAGTTAAATAAATATACACTATTGTGTATAAATTAGAGACTACCGTCCAATATCCTGTGCAAAAGATGCTTGGTTTGAATCTCACGCAAAGCTACACGAAGGCTAGCCGTCCCTAATTTAGCAGTGATAGACCAGAGGGAAGGCAGCTTGTCAACACCACCCACTGACAACTCTTTACATACTCTTTTACCAACGAATAGTGGGATTGACCAGACATTATAATGCCCCCACAACTGAAAGAGCGAGCATGTTCTGTGACGGGAATTCGAACCCTCGACCCTCGTATCGAGCTCCTTAACCAGACCATATCAGGCCCTGCAAAAGATGTCCAGAATGAGATAAAGTGATAATATCAATACATTACCCTTATTTCTTTAAAAACCTTCTAAATCACTAGTTTGGTTCAAAGTGAATTGAAAAAATTAGATGTAAGAATGTCAAAACTGACAATAGGTTTGTCTCTGAAAACTGTGGAATGCTGGTTCTGGCTATTATATTGATGTTAATCACCATATAACATTCCACATGTTCATTAAAACGCACAGAAAATGTTCTTCAGTCTGTGACTCTAACATGACCTAACTGAAATGTTTGTGTATTATTTATTTCGTAAGTTACAAGTTGTATATATATATATATATATGTATGAATATTTCTGAGTGTGTATAAATTAGAGATCACTCTATCATAACCATGTATTGTAGAATTAAAACATGCTGAGATTCTTTTAGTGCAAGTATTGGAGAACTTCTGAAGCCTAAACATCATTTATAACAAATTTAGAGTTTATTTCTTGAATATTTTGTGTCACTACTCTTGAAATGCTGCGTCAATGAAACAAACCTAAGACACTCAACATCTGATCTGGAAAACCCAGGTAGTCTTCCAAGCCTAATCTTGTCATCAGTGGTTCCAGTTTCAATAAATATATCCGTAATTGCTTGTGTCTCTTATTCCATCAGAAATTTTGAATCTCAAGCCATATTTCGTACTTGAAAATGGAACAAAAGTAACATGCTATTATTAACAATTGTTGAAAGCTATAAAAATTTGAAAAACCGTATCTATATGCCCTACCTACACTACATGAATCTATCATTTTATTTCTAGTTCAGTAAAAACTATACTAAAACAACCCACAGATTTATTAGATATATTACTGAATCAGTTATTTCCTAAATGACAACAAAATCCAAGTAGTAAACATGATTTCTGGATAAATAGAAAATTAAAAAAAAAAACCAGTAGATACAATACAAACTTATGATTTAACTACTTTATTCACAACTATACCACTTAACGATTTGATAATGGCGATTAATTCATTTATATATCAATTTATAGATGTACCTATAAAGATAGAAAAACGAACTTCTAGAGCTTACAATTTCAAAATTGTGTTCAGTTTTTGCATATATTCATTTTGATAAACATATTTATATACAAATAGTAGGTATATCAATGGGTGCTAATTATTCAAGCAGTGTTGCTAACTTATATCTTTATTATTATTATGAAAACAAAATTATAAATAATATTTCAAATCCGAAATTATAATCGTATTCCCATTAATCTTCCCACATCTGGCTGCAGAACGATGGTAAAGATGTGTCACGTTGTGGACTAGAGCACCCACATCTGGCTGCAGAACGATGGTAAAGATGTGTGACGTTGTGGACTAGAGCACCCACATCTGGCTGCAGAACGATGGTAAAGATGTGTCACGTTGTGGACTAGAGCACCCACATCTGCTCTTTTATTTTAAGTATGTAAGGTCTTATGGTGTGTGAACAGGTGATACGTGTCTGTTTTGTAGCTGCATTTCTTATTCATGTTCTACGTAGTATATACATACACACACACACACACATATATATATATTTTAATATCATAATATTGTAACAGAATAAGTAGTAAAGAAAATGTTGCTAAAAGTCTGCCATAATATTTGATCTCTGCAGCCTAGTAATAATGGCTAACATCTTATACAAGCAACTTACTTTGTTATATTTTAAACACCTTATACGTACAATAAGTCATCAAGTTTTTTCGTCCGTTAATTATTTTCTGAAGCATGTGGTTTTCACATTATAAAACAAACTAGAAACATTCAAAAGATTTGCAACACAAATGAAGAAATCTAGCAAAACCTCTCACAACGAGATGAATGCCAAATATTCGAAACAAGCGTATGTGGGTACATACAGACCATTGAAAACAACTTATCTTAATTTATAAAAATACTAATTATTTGAACGGTAAGTATTAATAACATAAATTACCAAAATCCAGCTGGAAGCTTTAATTAAATGATGTCATGAGCTGTTCACCGTCAGATGTCATTTAAAGGTTATTTGAAGTTAAGCACAAAGCTGCACTATGGGCTATCTGTGCTCTGCCCACCACGGGTATCAAAACCCGATTTCTAGCATTGTAAGTCCGCAGACATGCCGCTGGGGGCATCATTTAAAGCCAACTTCGTGTACGTTTCATTGGAACATGATGGCGCCATTTGGATGTATTCATTCGGGGTTGTGAAATGACAATGCAAGAAAGAAGTAAGGAGGATGTGAGGAAGTTATATTTACCTCCAGTAAGTGTAAGAAAAAGCTGATGTCAGAAATAGTCTAGAGGTTTCAAACCTATATGAAAATTAGAAATTAAAGACCAGTGTTATCGAATTTTTTGTGAACACAATGTTTCTGCAATATAACTAATTTTGAACAGATTTGCCAACAAAAACTGTAAGTGAGGAATTCTTTTGTTTCTTTGTGTTTAAACGCATAGTTACAAAAGGGCTCTCTGTGCTATATAAATACCACAGGTATCAAACCAGGTGTTTTTGCGTATAAGCCCTCAAGTTTATCGTTGAGCCACTGTGGAGGGTAAGGGGAGTGTGAAGGAATTGTGACAGCATAAGCGGTCACAATATTGCGTAATACCAAAATGTTGCTGGAGTGTGTACAAAATATTTTATCTGTTTGATTTCTCCAAAAGAGGGCTGAAGGCCACTTGAGAAGGTTACCTGTTTTAACCATCCGCGTCAATATACTTTAGTGTATTGTCTATCTGTCATTCAGTAGACACTAAAATGACGTCACATAAGAGACACTTAACGTTGCACGTTGTACTGTTGTAATGTCAGTAAAACTTGCGCATATCATGAATCACGAGAAAAATTATACAGTCTGTAGGCTGCAACACAGCAGGACATATCAACTTGAAAAGCAAGAAATAAAAATATTTGTTACTCATAAATTTGGTTTTATTTACTCTTGAAACAGAACACTTTCGAGGACCCTGCAGAAGGACATCTAGCATCTAGTAATGTAATGATATAAGTTGTTAATCAAGAAATACAACATAAATCGCATAAACTTATAAAAACCAACCAAAATGAAATAAATCTTCCAACTATTTCTTTATTATAATTGAAACTGTAACTACCAATAACACACCTTTTCATAATCATCTGCATGTTGGTCATATATTTTGCATGAATCCTCTGGAGTCATGCCCCCTTTATCGGTTATTTCATACAGCCAATAAACTTCCTTGTCGTCGTGATCACCATGGCAGTGGTCATGATGGTGATGAGTATCAGCATGATCACTGTAATCTCCATGTTGACATCCTGTACAGCTTTCATTTGACTGACAGCAACCCTCATAATCTTGATCGTGACATCCTGGACAGTGTTCATCAGGCTTCTCTCCACAGGTATGGAGCTTACTATCATTAGATGACATATCGTTTTTGTTTTACGGAAACAAAATAATAACAAAACCTTTATATAGCAAGGTATGTATAGGAACACCTCCCTCTCAAGGCTATACTTGTAACGTGCAAGTTATTTTTTGTTCTTCAACAGTTGTTATGCTCAACGAACTTGTGTACCTATCAAAATATAAAATTTATAGATGACATTGTCCTTTTCAAAGATATTAACATGATGAACAACAACTTTAGAAGTACAGCTACTGATTTAACGACGTATAAAACCATTGTAGTTCAGCTAATTCACAGATCCCATAGGCATACATACAACTATACATGATCTTGGTATCACCCATTTTTTACTCTTTACACTGTGACTTATCTTGAGTAAAATATATGAGTAAGGTTGGTACGAGAGTAGATTGTTGACTTGAATTTTATTTCGTTTTTAATCATAGCATTTTTGTAAAATAGTTGTTTAGAAAACTAAAGATACACATTTTCTTCAGCTACCTAATTAAACAATACTGTTAGTGTTTTATTGCACAACTTTATACTCTTACTTTAGCATTTCTGTAAAATAGTTGTTTAGAAAACTAAAGATACACATTTTCTTCAGCTACCTAATTAAACAATACTGTTAGTGTTTTATTGCACAACTTTATACTCCTGTACACTTTCTACACGCGAGTCGCTTACCTACAGGTACGTAGCAGCAGGAAAAACTGCTTACACCAACATGATAAAAACCTATACTAACACTTCACAGCAGAACAAAAAACTACAAGTGAACAAAAGTCGCTTTACTAACTTAACATGGATTTACTAGATGTTGTACATTAAAAACGGAAACAAAAATCTATTATTTTCTTCATTTAATAATCGTGTTAAAACTACATACTTATTTTGAGTTAAATGTAACTTAAATAAATTA
>NW_013674657.1:23626-25670 GCF_000517525.1 Limulus polyphemus
TGACGCACTGTATATATAAAAAAAACAACTTGAAGGTCGATTTCTCGGTAGTAGTACATCGAGAGTTGACCTACTTATTGGATATGTGCGGTAATGTTAGTGTATAATATGAAAGTCAATGTAGCCACATCTCAAAAATAAAAGTCTCACTTGTTGTAACCAGACTCTCTCTGTTCATTACAATAGCATAGTTATTGACAGAACGATGGTAATACCTCAACATTTCCAACTGCTACTTACAGTTTACAGGATAAAATAAATTAAGAGCTCAACAACTATTACACTAAATGAACTTTGTTGGGATCATAACAAACGTTGCTTTAAGGCTCTATTCTTATCAATATATCTCCTAGTCTGAGATCCTTAATATTATGTATGTCATGTTTCTGTTATATTTGAAAAATATTAGGTGTTTATTTCTCTTAGAGCCTAGAAAGGGGAAGATTCAGTTGCGTAGAATGACAGTCCATCATCCTGTGTACATGTTTTTATCCACTGGACTAGTGTTGCGTTTATACCATCTTGTGTACTAGGAAATAAAGTATTTTGTTATCCTGTAAAATCTTGTTCTCCAGCCGCCTTATGCACTTAGACTGAGCTAATGTTAGATATAAGCTCTACAAAAACGTTTACGACGGGTTAGTCAACTTATCTGTTGGACTCCAGTGTACCTGAGAATACCACACCTTAGGTTAACACGATAAAAATTTAGGTGCATTACCACATTTATTTAATGAACTTGCTTCTGGACCTGAGCTTGGACAAACAGATAACTTCAATGGCTGGGGATCACTCTAGTTTTCTGCAGTTTGAAGGCCTTCTGTTCCTAATAAACAAAGCTGATTTCCACCACTTATCATCAATACCAGTGGTCTAAAGAAGACTAAAGGTACCACAGTAGTATGGATATTACCTGATAGAACTGTGCTGCCACTACGAGAGGCATCAGGCGCCATTAAAATAGTCTAGTGACTTATGATGTAGCCTAGGCATTCTGATAGGTGGAATAAATGCTGAAACCACAAAAGTCAAATAGAAGTTTTGTGTTGAGCAGAGCAAGTGATAACATATGCACTATGGCTAAATTTTGCTCTACCCACTGAGAACGGTAACTCTGCAGTTCTAATGACCACTGGAGCCAGTACCTTTATGAGTGTCTCAGTTGTATGCCAGTCGAGGTGACACTGGATCTTACCAGTTTTTGCTCACTTCTCAATATTAATTGGCCATAACGATACGGAGTTTAGGAGGTTGGCCAGACTGTGTTCCTTTTCTACAAAATTATTTAAATGTTTATGCTCAGGCGGGCACTGCACTTATCTACATTGTAGCTTCGCTAAGCCTTTCTTGACCATTTCTATCGACAGAGCCTGTGAAAACTGCGGATAAAACGGCTTTATAGAACTGAAAAACCACATATTGTATTGCACAATATGTTCAGCCCCTATCGTGTTTTGTATGGGAATTTTGATGGGCATTTAAGATTCCAGATAATGCAAGATGTTCAAATCTCTATTCAGAATTGAAAAACAAAAATCAGAGTACCAGAAAGCAATATTTGGGAATTAACCCACCAAACGGGTTTCCCTGACTCGTAGGGAGGATGTTATATTGACCAAATGAAAAAAGATATTTCCCTAAGGTTTTAGAGGAAAATCGAACAGTTTAGTGCTCGCCAAGTGAGAAACAATATATATAGAAATGTTACACTAAATCAGTGGATAAGATGTCAGCCATGATCTTTTCTAGAGGATCAATCTTGTCAAGAATGATAGTGAAAAATTGTAGTTTTATTGGAATAATAACGAGATAACGTTTTACTTCATGAGATTTAGTAGCTGTTAATTATCATCAGTACTTCAGTTTATTATCTTCATAGTATGAATCTCTGATCATTTTGCTACTTCACTCTAATAAATTTTGTACAACCTAATACGATAAGATAGTAGAACAATGTGCCTGAAAAGAAATTATAAAATTACGATAATATGTATTAGGTCGTCAAGAAATTAATGTCGCGTTTTGGAACACTTTCATTACCCCT
>NW_013674658.1:0-3451 GCF_000517525.1 Limulus polyphemus
GGTCAGAATAAAATAGTGTCAGATCACTCACTTTCTATGTAAAATATATTGGAAACTCAGTTACAATTAATTACAACAGTAATGGTATTTTTGGGCAACTCTTAATATTAGGGGTCATGGACCCACAAGTAACTCGAATTATAAATAATTTAGACATATTTTTTCACATATCTGAACGGATCAATCGGTAGATGTGGAATTAGTGAAGTTTCTTATTTTTTAAGAGTCCAAGCAGCAAAGTTGCCGAACAGAGGTGTCGGGTTTTTAAGGTTGGAATAACCTGTTCATAGCTACTGTTTATATCAACCTTGAAAAATTTGATTACATTTCTAGACTAGCATTGCTATATATGAGATCAAAACTTGCCAAACATTTTCTCCAGGTGGCTGGATATTTATTTTTGTTGGTTTATGCCAGACTGTGAAAATGCTTTGTTTCCGAGTATTAAATTTATACAAAGCAAAAATGTAAGTGTATGATTGTACTTCATTATTCCTAATGCATAAAAATTAATTTCATTTGCAATAAACTTTTGCCCAGTAGTCAATATTCTAATGTTTTACAATAGCCCTTAGAATTTTCAATCTTCTTTACTGAAAAATAAGTAGTAACCTGACAGCAATTTTGTGCCATTTGTGATTCAATGTTTGCAGACAAAAAAAATAACAACCTAGCACATGTTTCTGCAGTCCACCGTCAGCCGATGTTGACTCTTAAAGACCTAGTTTTAAACCTATCAAAATGGGGGTTATGGTTAGATTAATTTATTTGTGACCTGTTGCATTAAATAAAAAAAAAAAAGCTGGGGAAGTTATTTGCAAAACTAGAACATAAATAGGTTCATGAAACAAAACCCACTGTGTGAGGTTAGGGCTAGGCACAAACCAACCATGCTTCTTATGTACACTTGCTACACATAAAAAGTACTGTTATGCTGTTCACAACACCGGTATCTTGTGATGTAACAGGAAGTCAAATATACAGTACTTAGAGCTACAAATGTTTGCAAGTCAGTAAATATTTGTGTGTACTTTTTGTAAATGGTTAAATGAGAAATATCTGCACTAACTATCCAACATTTTGAACTGACAGATTAGAAGGAAGGCAGCTGGTTCCACCCGTAGCTCTAAAATATATAGTGCATTTTTCTTGGAAATTGGATGCAAACCACAGACCCTCGGCTGCATGGTGTGGCAAGCTCACACCACTAAGCAATACCAGGCTACCAAACAAATATTTCATTAGAATTTGCAGTGTCTTAAAATGTATAGGAACTCGCAGAAATAAAGGAAAAATACACATGCTTTGTTGCAAAGCTGCACTTGGTGAAATACACTACATACGAACACGTGTTTACGCAAGATATACCTTGAGCATTGTGCATCACAGTCATTTAATTTGTTGCTAAAAGTGGAAATGTAAAAAATTACAAACAAAGTGAACCATCACAGTTTGTACCATAATTTTTGGTGTGTCGTGTGCTGTGGAGCTGATCCGAGGAAGGTAATACCTCTCCACTACTTTGCTTTGGCATTGTGTAATTTCTTGAGAAAAGCAGGCAGTCGAAACATTTTTCCTTTGTGTACAGAGTTAGATGTCCAGCCTGCAAGAGGTTCTTCACTATTGTGTCTTTTTTGTATTCTTAGTGACTCAATTTCTGTGACTTGCTCTTGCATAATGAGTTTTTTTCTCTGTGATTCTCGTATTTTCCTGCTTTTGGACTTCAGCTTATTTCTGGAAGGTTTTTCCGGGGTTCTAGAATGTGACGCTATGGACCGTTTTAATGACCCCACAATGTTCACAACAGCTCTTGCTACGTCATCTGGAGTAGCCTCCTTATCAGAAAGTACCGTCCAGTCTGCCTCGGACACTGCTGGTGGGTTCTGGACAGAAACAAAGCTATATTTACATATACCCTCAATATTAAGAACTTTCTTTATATAAACATTGTCGGCCGTTAACAAGGTATTAACAGTACTAAATAACCCATAACTTAAATACAATAATTAAAATTCAATTATTTTATCTAGTTCACACCATTGATGGTCATTGTTCATGAAAGTTGACAATTTAAATAGCTCCTAGACCACAACTATGTTTGTCACATGCCTGATGATGCACCCTGGTATGGGGTGAAAGGCCTTGTCAGCATTGGAGATGGCAGATGTACCACGGTTGATAAAACGTTCTTCTTTACTTTTTAATAAACTAAACACTAATCCTTGTCATAACAGATTTTTAATTTGTTGACATCCATAATTATGTATTTGCCAATACAGAATTTAATATTCAAATGTCTGGCCTTACAAGAGGTATTATTTTGTAGTAGTATAAAAACTAAATTTGTGTTTTACCTCAAACAAATTCACTGGAACTCCAAACTGACCACCAGCTGCTCCACCCGTTGAAAAGACTGGTATAACAAAATGATCATTCCAGAGGAATTCTGTCACTATGTGAGCTGCATTTGGGCCTCCTGTAATAGAAGAAGTGAAAATTGAGCTGCCAGAACATAGTACACGCAACAAAAGACATTGGAGAATATACTACACAGAATAATTGATATAATGATGGACTGAAGCACTAACTAGCATTACCACTACTGCCGTTGGTTGCGTTTTTGCTATCAATGGAGAATTTGGTATCTCGACATGATGGTGGATATTAAAATAACATGTTTTATACAATGTAAGTCAAGGGACTAGATCCATGAACCTGGGTATTTTGTATAAAACAGTTTAAAAGATTTGATATTGTTGGTCCATTAGTAAACACATTGGCAAAAAATATACTCATTCTGATTCATTACAACCCAAGTCTTTCTGTATACACTCGAACTTAAGTGTTGAGAAAATAAATATTTTCTAGGCCTTAAATTGAGTACTTCCTGCTACTTGACATAAAATCTTCTACATGAAACTGAAGTATCACATGTACTAGAATCCATCCAATATACCTTCTACAACAATACAGGTATCCAGCATGCGGGCCACGGCTGTATCTCGCTCCTTCAGAGAATCGCCAAGAAACAAAGTTTTCCCGTACGGCACAGCATCAAAGCTACCATCGTAGTTCTGTCGAGCAGTGGGAGACACTTCCTGCCATGAAAGTAAAAACAAAACTTGAGTACAAGTTGTGGCCAAATTAAAAAGTCTCATTTAAATAAGTATCTACTAAATTCATCCTAAAACATTTTTAAAGGAAGAAATCATTGGATGTAATAGTTTCTTATGGTAACTTCTGATTACACAGATGAAATTCCATTAGACTTATGCATAAAAACTAGCCAAGTAGCAGCATAGTAGTTTTTAAAAGTTATGTTAAGTTGCATTCCCAGTAAAAACTTGAAATAAATTAGCAGATGGAGGATGACGTTGTAATGTCAAAACATGTAGAGTCGTCAATTTTTTGAAGGCTACAGATAGGCCTAAATAAAATGTTTTTAACTGTG
>NW_013674658.1:3633-5106 GCF_000517525.1 Limulus polyphemus
ATTAGCAGATGTTTTAAAATATTAATTTACCAAGACATTCTAACTCTGCCGTAATTTTAGTGAAAGGTTAATAATTACCAAATCTTTCATTGGAAGAACGTGTTGAACAGAAGACTGATTTGATGTAGAGATCAGATTGTTTTCTTTGGCATCAAAAAACGTCTTTGCAATAACATCTGGTGCTCCAAGACTTCCACCAGTCACTACTTGAAGATCCTTGACCTTCGCTAGTTCCCGTCCGATAGCCCTGATGGTTAAACAGTTATATCTTTAATGAAGTGGATTCCAGCATCAAATACCAATCTTTGACAACATAACAATCTACAATACGGATGCACAAGACAGACCATCTGTTAATATGGCAGTATTACAAAATGTCAGTAGTAAAGTTACTGACTGAGTGATCTCAAATACACCCCTGTGATCTACTTACTAGCAGAAATTTGGACAATTTTTTCCAAGTTTGATCCCATCTAAGCAAAGTAATTTTTCAATGAATGAATATTTAACATCTGGTCCAAAAATAAGATAAGGTACCGATCTTTTCATGCGTATTTGGATACATTCAATGTAACTACCCCGAATATCAACTAACCCTATTTACACGGGTGGGGGGTAAAGTAACCACATCAAAATTTTATATTAAACAACTTTATCATCAAAACATAGTTCGTCATTCAAACTTTAATACTGAAAAATATTTAAATACATTCTCAATCTTCACATTTGTGGGTCACTTAATATCTTGATGCTTTAAATTCTCATTTTCAGAATTTATTTCTTCCCTTATACGAGTTTCAGAATGTCCAACTATAGATGTTTACTGGCCAGCATTTGAAGTAATAACATTTGACCTTTAGTTTCTGAGATATCAGTAAATTTGTTATACCCACCACAGTTTCTCGTAACTCATTCATGCTTACTTGGCAATAGAACGTATTTATAGCCAATAGAAAAGTCATGAATGACTTGATTATAATGACAGGCACCATTTCCCAAACAGATTTTTATTGAGTGAAGGCCAAAGTTGGGGCTCTAGTAAGTAAAGAAATTTTTTAATCCTATCTATAGGTCAGTTAGAAAGGCAGATAAATTCATTTTGGGGGATTCTGTTTTACTGTGATTTGTTATTAGTGCTTTAAATGCATAATTAAAAGCTACACATTATTTTTTTTGACAATCAAATTAGTGAGAAGAATTTAGGGTTAACAAAGACTGGGTTCCGAGAAAAAAATTATCTCAATCTAGAGGCAAGTGCTAAGTTTCTTATTTTTATGTATATCTTTTATAAACAAGAGCAACTAACATATAAAAATTAAAAACTTCTTTAGGTTCAAAAAAAAAATTTAAAAAACATTTTTTTTTTTTTGGATGATAGATTACAAGGAAGGAAGCTAGTCAACATTGTTGAAGAGATAGATTACAAGGAAGCTAGTCAACATTGTTGAAGAGATAGATTACAAGGAAGCTAGT
>NW_013674658.1:5870-8036 GCF_000517525.1 Limulus polyphemus
TTGAAGAGATAGATTAAAAAGAAGGAAGCTAGTCAACATTGTTGAAGAGATAGATTACAAGGAAGGAAGCTAGTCAACATTGTTGAAGAGACAGATTACAAGGAAGCTAGTCAACATTGTTGAAGAGATAGATTACAAAGAAGGAAGCTAGTCAACATTGTTGAAGAGATAGATTACAAGGAAGGAAGCTAGTCAACATTGTGAAGAGACAGATTACAAGGAAGCTAGTCAACATTGTTGAAGAGATAGATTACAAGGAAGGAAGCTAGTCAACACCCCCCACTGCCAACATTTGGGGTACTCTTGTCAGATATCACTCTTGTAACAAACAAAGTGTACGGTTTATTGTTTGCTAACTTCTCATATTTCTAGCCTTAAAATACTAAAACGTATATTTCTTAAGTATAAACTTCTTATTTACAGAGTCAGTCGGACTCCTAATTCTTCTGTAGGTGTAAGATTTGTGCACTTACCTACAAATTTCCTCTGTTCTAGGGTTACGCAGTTTACTGCTGCCAGTGACAAATACACAGTTATCCAGTTGTGGTGTATTCTTTGTTAGAAATTTCACCTATAATATCAGAAGAAAATTGACATTATGTTTACCATGCCTGATCTAGTATTGTAAAATAAAATATTTTATTTCTTATGAAATCAGAGTACAAAAAACATACGATTCGTGAAATGTACTTTCAAGGAAAAATCCAAAACTTTTTTTTCAACTACACGTTTTTCTAGATCAGTTTAAGTTATTACATTAACCAGTCATATCTATACATGCATTAAAAAAAATCTGAGTATCATTAAACCTAACATTAAGGTCACAGTTTGTGGATTACAAACTGAACATTTGAAAATCTGAAACTGATTATAGACAGTAACATCATCATTTGTGGCAGCTGATTACTGCTTAAGTTACTTCAAAAGACCAAGTTATGCTTTATCAGCTAAGAAGAGTATTTCTAAGCAGGTTAAAAGATATTTCTTGATCAAATACTTACAAGATAATTCATCTTTGCCTCAACTGTACCGTCTTTTGGCGTGACAGAGGTGTCTGGATTGAGTGCTCGCTTCACCCGCATCTTTAAAGCCGTGATAGACTGTTCACTTCCTATATTCTAGTAAACCAATATAAATATTTTATTACGAAATGAAACACACACATTTTTAATTTATAAAACGTCCTACAATGAGTTACATCCAAATTGATGAAACATCATTAAGAGGTAGGTGATTCACACGATCTAATATATATATGTACTTAATTAACAACTACATGTTTCCACTGAAGGGGCTCTATAATTTCATGTCATGCATCACCATCACAAAAGACCTTTTGGTATTGAACTACTGATGCTCATCAGTTTGGTTGAAAACAACACATACACAAAAAAAAATAGTAACATTTAAAATATTTGTAACATCGGTTGTTTAGGAGTCGCATCTTATGATGAAAAATGTTTAAATGGGAAAACGTTTAAAAGTAAAGAGCGTAATATTTTGTGTTTTTGTTTAGTTTTTTCAGTTACTTTGATTTGTGTATTTTATCTTTAGGAATGGCCACCTGGTATTCGTTAAGCAACAATTTATTTCAAACCATCACTATAATAGAGACAGTTTACACTTACTGTGATGACATCACTTCCTGTTAACATAGTGAACCACTTTGGAACTTCTGATATTCGTTAAGCAACAATTTATTTCAAACCATCACTATAATAGAGACAGTTTACACTTACTGTGATGACATCATTTCCTGTTAACATAGTGAACCATTTTGGAACTTGGCTGTTATCAGCTTTAACCAGCAAGATCTGCTTTCTGTGTTCTATGTAGAATATCTGGAAAGAAACAATAAAAGTTAGCCATCCAAACTTCATAACACAGTACATTACATTTAAGTATTTAGGTTTAATAATTAAAATCCCCAAAACGTTCAAGCACTCCTGTTTTTTTTTTACAGTTATTAGTTTAAGAAAAATGGGAATAACCACTCTTCTAGATTCAACAATACTGTCTTTGATTTATACTATAACTAAACAGAATGCCACATTGGTACAGTATGTGACTGAACTTACAACTATTATAAATACTATACTGTTGTAAACAGAAAATCAGATATTAATCATTTCTCCTAAAGATTTGTGTGTAATGTAACAAAGTTAA
>NW_013674658.1:8298-16162 GCF_000517525.1 Limulus polyphemus
GAGCATGTTTGGTGTGACGGGGATTCGAACCCGCGACCCTCAGATTGCGAGTCGAGCGCCTTATCCACCTGGCCATGCCGGGCCCTTCGTTTCCAAAATGACTGCAGATTTTAACACAATTACAATAACAGCTTCAGCTACTTGTTTTAATTTTATTACTTTACGATGGTCCTTTATACCTTATCTTAGTATGTGGGAGAATTTAATGTAAATGACCTATCAGGTTACAATCGCATGACATTTTATAAACTATTATTATATATTTTTTGTATTTTGATTATCTAAACTAACAAGTTTATAATTTGTACACTTCAGTTACTTTTGTTTAATATATATATATATATATATAGATAGATAGATATCAAGAAATTTTAAATCTATATTACAACTGAAGCCTACATCAGTAATTTCTACTTGAGAACGTAGTTTTTTTTCCCCTACTATTTTTATTCTCCACAGACTCATTAATGTTCCTTTCAAATGTGTATTTTAAACACAAAAAAATATAACTGGTATTAGAACAGAATGTCCCAAAACTATTATAATTTAACTGGCTTTTTTAACTAGGTTAAAATAATTACATTAGCTGCTCAGAGCAAAAAAAACAACAACAAATAATTGCAAACAATAAAACTAAGGCTAAATATACATCTACGGAAGGCAAGATGAAACAACCATACAAGGAATATTTTAAAAGGTGAATTAATTTAAAGGGAATGGCATTTCTTATAGGCTTGACACTACTTATATCTCAGTAAAGTGAAAAGAGTGAAGGTTCTAAGTTTATATTCTGGCTTGTCAATATTCATACTGTTTGTTTATAATTAGATGGACACTCAGAAGGTCATATAAGAGTAAAAATAAAATATTAAATTGGCAATTCAGAGTTCAGACATGTCCTTTTGATACCCAGCTTATTAACACTGATAATAAAGTTTCATTAAAGTCTGAATGTAACTCTGTGAAAAGATTGTGGTACTCGTGCTTTGACTCTCGAATACGCAGAAGAGTAATTTTTCAATCATGGCAAAACAATATTAGTTAGATTCAATGCAATAATCTCTTAAACATGCCCTTCCATTGAAATATCTATTGTCTTCATGAACCAATATCTTTCTAAATATACCTGCTGCTGAGATATCCTTGACTTGGTATAATCTTCAGACACCACTACTACTACAACACCACTTTGGTCAACCTTCTGTTGAAATGTCTTCAACCACTCCACCCTTTCTGGAGAGACAAAGCAGCTTGGACTAATATCAACCATGTTGGACATTACCCGGAACAGAGGAACCCTTCCTAAAACAATACGACAATCCATCAGATCAGGGTTTTTTCTTGAGAAAATGTACACTGAACAATGCAAGACAAAAGCTTTGGCTCTTCAAAATTCTACACAAAGAATATACGGTGTGCTGGAAATAACTTGATTTTGGTTTTAAATTAACAACATGTAGTAAATTATCCTGCATTTCATCTTTCTGTCAACTAATAAAAAGTTATTTATTTGGTTTAAAAAAATCTTTTTAAACAAATATTTTAATCACGAGAACCAATTCACGTTCATATTAAACAAAGTAAAGTAGCTTATGATATTACACTTCAAAATAAAATGGTCATATAGTAGCCATTACCACAACATTCTACAGATCAAGATGACAAGTTATCTAGCTGTGTAAAGAATACTTGAAAAACAACTAAAAGTGGATTAATAAGGGCATCAAATAAATAAGAAACCTGAAACTCTTATATTCAAGGACTTACAAGCCTACAGTTTAACAATACCTCATTTTGATGACAACGTACCTTTACCAACAGATTCTGTCTGAGAAGAAGAACCAGAGATTTTTCTGTTGACATAATTCTCATCCCTGGAGGAGATTTTTTCTTCTGGAATTGGTATTAGATCCTGAGGAGTTGATGGAAGAAACCCATCACTCTCAAACGTTTCTTCTACAAGGTCTAATCCGTCAATGGAACACCAAACTTCTAGCTCTTCCTCTTCAAACAGTGCCCTTAGTTGCTCCGCCTATTTGATAATGTTACATGTCTAATTACAACATCCTGGGCCTTTATTTTAAACAAAATCATTCAAATTCATTTTCTTCCTAATGCTTAACATCGGAAAATTTCATTCGTGGAACTAATGACACTACTAGACAGTTGTAGCTGTACTTGTACGTAAAGCAAAGGTAAAAACTGAAAATATTGGCCTAAAACTTTAGCATTTACTGACTTCCAAAACATTCTTATACTATGTTGTTCAAATTATGTAACTATAAACGTAACTATTAACATGTCCATTTCACAAAAAAAATCTCTAGAAATTAAAAAATATTCACTTGTATAATTTACAGTTATTAAAACTGTTTTTTTGTGTGAAGTTTCCAGTTGTGAAATGTGTTACAAATTTAAGAAGTTTGTAAAAACATCCTTCTAAGAAAAATGTTCATTAATACACCTTCTGACCATTTCCTACAATCAAATTTCTTTTCTAACAAAAAATAAATAAAAAACACGTATTATAGTTTTAAAAACTTTACATTTATAATACAAAACAAAGCCAACTTATAGTTATTATGTAGTTGTTACGACATTCTTTGCATGTTGTCCTCAACTTTAAAACAAAGCCAACTTATAGTTATGTAGTTGTTATGACATTCTTTGCATGTTGTCTTCAACTTTAAAACAAAGCCTACTTAGTTATTATGTAGTTGTTATGACATTCTTTGCATGTTGTTCTCAACTTTAAAACAAAGCCTACTTAGTTATTATGTAGTTGTTATGACATTCTTTGCATGTTGTTCTCAACTTTAAAACAAAGCCTACTTATAGTTATTATGTAGTTGTTATGACATCCTTTGCATGTTGTCCTTAACTTTCTCGTTCTCGACAAAAAACAGAATGTTGTCTGTACCTTTCACGTTCTCAACAAAACATGACAAAGTGTCTGACTACAAGAATTAAGTTGTCTGTACCTTTCACGTTCTCAACAAAACATGACAAAGTGTCATGACTACAAGAATTAAGTTGTCTGTACCTTTCACGTTTTCAACAAAACATGACAAAGTGTCGTGGCTACAAGAATTAAGTTATCTGTACCTTTCACGTTCTCAACAAAACATGACAAAGTGTTGTGACTACAAGAATTAAGTATGAATTGAACAAATCGATTCTTACTATACTCTTTTGCTTGGGATGAACACAGATCACAACAAACTGCCTGTTCTTCTTTTCGGGACTTTCACTGATAGAACTTAACTGTGTGCTAGGAAATTCATCAATAGAACTTGTCACCGGGGTAGAGACAGGTCTCTTAAAAAAATATACATTACTGATTTGTTTAATGCGTTATATATTATTCTTACAAGAAGATTATAAAAATATCTTTTTGAAATTTAAAAACTCCATTTAAAGATTATCTTAGAATTAGATAAACAGTTTAAATATGTAGAAGTAGTCAAAAAGAGATAAATTGACATTCTGTTCACTCTATATAAATATATATTCTCTGAGTCTATATCTGTTCCTAGGTTGTCCCCTACTATTCATCTATTTTGATTAATCTATACTGACACATTTATTCTCTGGATCCTGGTCCTCTCTGTTTATCATATTTTATGTATTATCTATATCAACACATTTATTCTCTGGATCCTGGTCCTCTCTGTTTATCACATTTTATGTATTAATCTATACCGACACATTTATTCTCTGGATTCTGGTCCTCTCTGTTTATCACATTTTATGTATTAAGCTATATCAACACATTTATTCTCTCGATCCTGATCCTCTCTGTTTATCACATTTTATGTATTAAGCTATATCAACACATTTATTCTCTCGATCCTGGTCCTCTCTGTTTATCACATTTTATGTATTAAGCTATATCAACACATTCATTCTCTCGATCCTGGTCCTCTCTTTTTATCACATTTTATGTATTAAGCTACATCAACACATTTATTCTCTGGATCCTGGTCCTCTCTGTTTATCACATTTTATGTATTAAGCTATATCAAAACATTTATTCTCTCGATCCTGGTCCTCTCTGTTTATCACATTTTATGTATTAAGCTATATCAACACATTCATTCTCTGGATCCTGGTCCTCTGTTTATCACATTTTATGTATTAAGCTATATCAACACATTCATTCTCTGGATCCTGGTCCTCTGTTTATCACATTTTATGTATTAAGCTATATCAACACATTTATTCACTGGTTCTAAGCCCAAATTTGATTGTTCCCTGTCCATCGTGGAATGCGTGTCACATAAGTTACAAATTAAACATACTTCTGTAATCCTGAATTAACACAAAACGTGCAATTTTTATAACACCCATTTAAAGCAGTTAGAGGAGTACTATTAAACAACAAAATAATAATATCCGACTGCTAAGAATTAACAACACAATATAAACGTTATACTTTTTTTGATTTTGAAGAAATTCTCCGTCTCACTCGTATTTTTAAAATCGTCTTGCAGTGCTCTGCTATTTCTCTTGATACTCGTTTCATGTTTGTATCATCCCAGCTTTTTGAAATACTCGATTTTGACTCCAGTTCACCCTTTTCTGAAAGAGGAATAGTAATTTGATCCACTAACCTTGTGAACCGTCTTAAATGAACGATATATCAGTTGTTTATTGTAGGAAAAGATGTTGAGTTTCCAAAGAATTCAGAATAAATGTTCACCTACAACTACGAAGAATGAAGAAAGAAAAAACCTCATCTACAATTCAACATGTGGCTTGTGTTAAAATGTCTTTAATGGCATAAACAACAAAACACGTGTTATGATTTTCTAAGTACAGTTTTAAGTTAAAAATAATGAGAGTTGAAAAACTTCAGACAGTTTGATCATACAAAAAAGTTCAGAGGAGTAAATAATTATAATTATTTCACTCGGATATTATA
Organism: Limulus polyphemus; assembly: GCF_000517525.1. Lineage (NCBI taxonomy): Eukaryota > Metazoa > Arthropoda > Merostomata > Xiphosura > Limulidae > Limulus > Limulus polyphemus. The sequence goes on from NW_013674658.1 coordinate 13,223, forward strand.
CGGCCACCACAAGTGACATCTACTGGTGGTAACTAGAATTAGAAGTCAACAATTAATAAATACTAATATTAAAAATTATTACGGACACCCCAAGTGACATCTACTGGTGGTAACTAGAATTAGAAGTCAACAATTAATAAATACTAATATTAAAATTATTAGGGACACCCCAAGTGACATCTACTGGTGGTAACTAGAATTAGAAGTCAACAATTAATAAATACTAATATTAAAATTATTACGGCCACCACAAGTGACATCTACTGGTGGTAACTAGAATTAGAAGTCAACAATTAATAAATACTAATATTAAAATTATTACGGACACCCCAAGTGACATCTACTGGTGGTAACTAGAATTAAAAGTCAACAATTAATAAATACTAATATTAAAATTATTACGGCCACCACAAGTGACATCTACTGGTGGTAACTAGAATTAGAAGTTAACAATTAATATATACTAATATTAAAATAATTACGGCTACCATAAGTGACATCCACATAATTATTTCACTGGGATAAAATTAATTTACAAAGATATTTCTGAGTTATACAGTTTGTACTACACATGAAATTACACAGAGTAATAAAAAAGCTCTACAGTGTGGGATCAAGCTCATAAAACACACAAATACAATACATGCCTCTAGAGCAGAGAAAGGAAAATATGATGCTCTTGTCTTAACTAAAGCATGTCTACGCTTTCCCTCTTGGCCCAAAATAGCATGTTACTGCTTTCAACGATCAAAATATTTTACAAACAAAGATTGATAATTAACATTTCAATTAAATTTTATCCCCATTTGTCAGTTTTCTAAAGTATCTTGGAAAAAAAAAGAAGATTAAACTGACATCAGTTATTGAATAACTGTACACAGTTTAACTTTCAAAACTTATGGCTACATCTTCTAACAGCTGGTTTTAATTGTACACAGTTTAACTTTCAAAACTTATGGCTACATCTTCTAACAGCTGGTTTTAACTGTACACAGTTTAACTTTCAAAACTTAAGGCTACATCTTCTAACAGCTGGTTTTAACAGTACATAGTTTAACTTTCAAAACTAATGGCTACATCTTGTAACAGCTGGTTTTAACTGTACACAGTTTAACATTCAAAACTTATGGCTACATTTTCTAACTCTACAAAGTTCCTTTTGCTTTCAAAACTTTTGGTTACAAGTTTTCCTATGCTCTAAACAGTTACGTGTTAATCTAACTATATGTATAAAGTCTCACCATGTGCATTTTCTGGAGCTTTCCATGGAATATACTGGGTTGTGGCAAACTGGATAGCAAGACATTCAGGAGGCCAAGTGTCCACAAAGTTTACTGGAATAATAACCTTCCTCAACATATCTGCTAATTTTATCTAAGGATGAAAAATGTGTTTTTATGAAACCCTTTCTGTGTTTTGACTACTCATATTTTCAAGTCCACTCACATTCTGGGTTTTTAGCATGAATTAAAACTATTAGAAGGGTATACAACCAAAGAAAAAAATGTCATATATACCTCACGCAGACCCTTTTGCATTAACTTAAACAATATGGAATATAAATAGAATGTATCTTTTTTTCTGTTAATACAAGTAGGTCTTTTATGAGTCTTTTTTAGAATAACATTTTTGGAAACACATGACAATTTATAAAAGATACAGATAAAACTGAACACGTTAATTTTTGTTGCTCTTTAATGGGATATCACAAATTCTAACACTAATATATTAATATTAGAAAAAACCAATAACAAACAGTTTCTTGGATCTAGAAAACAACACAAAATATTAGTTTCAATGAGGTTCTGGTAGTCACCAGACAATTCAAACTTGAGGTACAATAAGATACAGATTTGGATAGGATCTTACTAGTCAACAGTTCAAACTTGAGGTACAATAAGATACAGATTTGGATAGGATCTTACAAGTCAACAGTTCAAACTTGAGGTACAACAATAAGATACAGATTTGGATAGGATCTTACTAGTCAACAGTTCAAACTTGAGGTACAATAAGATAGAGATTTGGATAGGATCTTACTAGTCAACAGTTCAAACTTGAGGTACAACAATAAGATACAGATTTGGATGGGATCTTACTAGTCAACAGTTAACACTTGAGGTACAATAAGATACAGATTTGGATAGGATCTTACTAGTCAACAGTTCAAACTTGAGGTACAATAAAGCTAGGTTATATAGATGTCAGAGTTAAATATCTACCTCTCTGTTAGTCCACTGGGTTTTTCCGTACATCGATGTTATCAGAGGTACAAAAACAGAGCAGTTTCTAACGGCGTGGTTCAAAGCATCTTGCCAATCAGTTCCAGTCTTGATCTCGTGAACGTCCTAAATGTTAGACAAGATTTTGAAAGAAAGAACTGTTGATGTGACATTACTGTACCCAGAACTTACCAGCTGCTGGTTGGAATATCATATTTATATTTGGAGTACAATGTCTCAGCTCTAAAAATTAATGCAACAGTCTCACCAAAAACTGCTTCAAGAACTTTATACAGGTTTTAAAAATAAAAAGTTTAAGACTGTTAATATCATTTAATGATTAGCATACACTTGTGAATAAAATACCAAGTATATTTAAATAAACGTCTACCATGACCAACAGTTCATTTAAGACAATCCTAAAATACAAAAGTCCGAATGAAAACACCACATGACAGTCGTACCAAAATTTAATGTCCAAAATCACAAAGTGATCTGATAATTTATGCACGAGGAGTTCTTAGACTTAATAATCACTTCCCAGCAAGTAACTACACGTTTCACATTAAAAAGTATTGTTCTTACATCAGACAGAATTGTTAACACACATTTTCACATTAAAAAGTATTGTTCTTACATCAGACAGAATTGTTAACACACATTTTCACATTAAAAAGTATTGTTCTTACATCAGACAGAATTGTTAACAAACATTTTC
>NW_013674658.1:17002-25947 GCF_000517525.1 Limulus polyphemus
GCAAATGCACAACGTTTTGTCATCATCAGGTTATGAAACGTTGTACATTTGCTGTTATGTTAAACTTATATTAAAGTTTTTCTTCATTACCCATTCAAGCCATCACCAACCATTATTAGGCTTTGACATAATTTTTTCATTACTAGTGACGTGTCAAACAGCCCTTCATTATCAAAGACTACACTTACAACTACTAAATTGTCTCTTACTAGGAAAATGTCAGAATTCTTTAAACTGGAAGAGAAAGCAAATGCAGACATCACACTACGTTTTTCAACTGGAAGTTCTTGTAGTTTCCTTAATTAATGTAGTCTGTTGTTGTGTATGGACTTTTCTGGACTGCCCCCCCCCCAAGAGTTATTTTGGTAGTGTTATACACTGCCGTAATCATCTTGTTTGAGCTGGTTGTCAAATTTCTGTTTAGGTTTTTGTAAGTAGTCCAGTTCTTATTTGATATTTAGGATTCGGGAATTATTTGTGCATGGTTTCGGTAATAACAGCAGTGCTGTGTTTGGGAACCTGCAAACCCTGAAGTTGCCATGGGGGGCAGACTCTAAGGGGACAACATTCGATATATATATACAAGAAAATATAGTCATAGCAGAAACTTCTTTGACAACATGGATCTTTATGTTCTGTTTTTTTAATTTATTTCCAAAATCATTGTAGCTGCTGTCCCTCTCTTTTCCTCACAATGGTTTTTTTTAATTGTGTAATAACCTGCTGCTGTAAAAAAGAACACCACTAGAATGTGATTCTGTATTTATACACCTTGTATGATCAGGGTCAACCTGTTGCTACCTGCCGGTGATACAGGCAGCAAGTTATCAAAAAGACTAATGCAGTTTTGCTGACATCTCCTGAGACAGTGTGGTCGGCGTCCACCTCCGGATGATATAACAGACAGAGAAGTATCAACGTTATAAGCGCCGACACGACAATGTTGTGTTATGGGTCAGGTAATAGGCCTGTTATCAGCAAGTTACTTCAGTTTTAGCTTTTGGGAGAGACATACTGACAAGCTGTCGATTTACTTCGTTGGAAGACATCAGATCATAAGGTACGAAACACTCAAGCTAGTTCTATGCAAAACACTATGCTTTTCAAAATGATGTTTTATTCATTACGATCATTTTCAGAGGCGTATTCAAAACTTCAAACTATTCGGTGCATTCTTCTTAGGGTTAACATTTGTGGTTTCTTGTTATAATTTGTAGTCATTCTGGAACGAAAAAAGCGTAACTTATATCTATTTCCTAATTCTTTATGGTGGTTACAAGGTCGGTCAAATAGACTAAACCGATACAGAGGTACAATAGAGAAAATAACTGATAAATTATAATATTTTTTCTAAACAAAATTTTTGATAATTATCTGGAGTTTATAAATGTTTCAAATGTGAAATTTGAAAATTTTTTGATGCATACAAGTATTTTTAATCTTAAAATCAAAATTACATGTTTGACAGTCAACATTCGAAATGAAAAAATTCATGAGTAAATCATTACTTAGAAAATTTTAAAACTTGATACAAAAACTGATATTTTGTATATAAAAGTTTTGTAGTGTTTACTGATGATTCAAAAACGTTGTGAAGATGCACTTACTGTATTAAAAGTTATAGTATTCTCTTGACTGTAATTGCATAACTCTGAAGTAAGTTTTGCAGGAGGGACACAGAGCTACTAAACGTGGCACTAAATACCTGTTTCACCAAAATATTTATGACCAAGATTGAAACACAAGCCATACATTCTGCTCTTCATCTTCCCCAGACTGGTACAGATATGACGATCACACTTCTGCTGGTTTCACTTCTATTAAACACACACAAACATTATTTGAATGCACAAACTTCATTCAATAAAGTAACCACCAAACACAAAAACACTTTTAGATCTGACACACAATTCAATACCAAAACACACTGACCTCTACATCCCCTGGAATTTCACCCATGAATCCAAACCAAAAACTGAGACATTAAAAATATCTTATAGACATAGCTTCAAGATTCTGGACAAGACAGATGAAGAAATTTCTACCAGTTATTATGGTCAAATGATCTCACACAACCACCATAAACTTTATAAAACATTCCTTCATTCACACCAACAAATTTCTACCAGTTATTATGGTCAAATGATCTCACACAACCACCATAAACTTTATAAAACATTCCTTCATTCACACCAACAAATTTCTACCGGTTATTTTGGACAAATGGTCTAACACAACCACCATAAACTTTATAAAACATTTCTTCATTCGTATCAACAAATTTCTACCAGTTATTATGGACAAACGATCTCACACAACCACCATAAGCTTTATAAAACATTTCTTCATTCACACCAACAAATTTCTACCAGTTATTATGGACAAACGATCTCACACAACTACCAGAACAAAACTCAACTCATGAACAAAATTGACACTAATGAACCAAACAACAAAACTTTATTATGCTCAAGTTCCCTGAAATCAGTTCAAAAATAATTCAAACCTGGACAAAACTTGCCATTAAAAATGAAATTCCTGTTGACTTAAATTCACTCAAAAAACCAGGCCCTAAACTAAAGTTGTTACTAAGTAAAAATTATATGTGATCCCACAATACCAACGTCATTACAAAAATAATATCAAATAACTGCTGAAAATTGTACATCAGAGAAACTGGAAACTAGATTCATCAAACATAATAAAAAGCCCTACCATATTTACCACTACTGCAACTCAAAAAGCCATAGTATACCTATTAAAAACAGATATTTCAAACAATGACAAACACAAAATAAAGTAAGCCATCTTAATTGAACAAAACAACCCTACTCTAAACCAACACCCCAGGGTACCAAGATACTTTTACTAAGCTGTTAAGCAATCTACGGTCATTGTTCCATACTGTGTATATATATATATTGTATTCATGGATTTAGGTAACCTACTTGTACCTCATGATGACAAAATCTTGTTGAAATACTGTGCATCTGTTACTATGTTAAACTTGTAACAAAGGTTTCTTCATCACTGATTCAAGCATTCTTCAAAGTTTATTAGTGTATTTATGATGTAAGACAAAACAAATCAAGTATAAAAAATAACAGTCTGCTTTGAAAGAAAATAAAAATACAGGTACCCTATTTAAGTTTCTTTACCGGAAGAGCAACGAGCAGACAGAACCTACATTATAATTTTTAGGAACAGCACAGTTATAGTTTACTTGTGGAATTTCAGATAAAGTCGTAAACTTACTTTCCAATTTTTAATTTCCCTTTGACACTAGAGACACTGCCTGAATCTATTGTGTCCCGGCCTGTTGTGGAACTACGATCGTCAGAATGAGAGAAGGATACCGACGAAAGAGGTGATGTACTTTTTGCAGAAGGAGAAGAAAATCCCTCATATTTAATATAAATATCTTGACCAACTAAAATGTCCACCAAGGTCAGTAGAGGTTCTTGTCTTAGAGACAATGGCCAACCATGGTGCTCCAAAAATATGTATTGAAATCGGACAGATTTGTGAATTTCTTTTAGCTGCAATAAAAATAATTAAAGCTAAAACAATGAGCTTTCACTACTTATTTTCACTTTACATAACTCTACATAATTTTAAGTGTATGAAATTTTCAGAGTTGAAATTTAATTTTTTTTTAACTATTCTACTTTATTCAATCCTCTAAATCAGGAGTTCTCAAACTTTTTTTTAAACTGGGTTCTCCTCTAAATCACGATTTCTCAAACTTTTTTAACTGGGCCCCCCTCTAAATCATGATTTTCTCAAACTTTTTTTAACTGGCTCCTCCTCTAAATCAGGATTTCTCAAACTTTGCAACTGGCTCCTCCTCTAAATCACGATTTCTCAAACTTTTTAACTGGGCCCCCCTCTAAATCATGATTTTCTCAAACTTTTTTAACTGGGCCCCCCTCTAAATCATGATTTTCTCAAACTTTTTAACTGGCTCCTCCTCTAACTCACGATTTCTCAAACTTTGCAACTGGGCTCCCCTCTAAATCATGATTTTCTCAAAACTTTTTAACTGGCTCCTCCTCTAAATCAGGATTTCTCAAACTTTGCAACTGGGTCCTCCTTTAAAAATATTTCTAGATTTGACACCCCTCCTCCCCAAACACACACACAAAGTGATAGCCAAATTACTGTACATACTCTAAAATATCTGTTGTTGCAAAATTTTTTCTTTTTATGATCTTGTGACCTTTTAGGTCAGAACTCAACTGAATTAGTGAATCTATGCTAGAAATTATGTATGTCTTTTCTGACTTCCACCGTGTCTATACTAGTGATAACACTTACTTCTACTTATGTTCATCAGATCTGACATTCTCTGAGGTCACTATGAGAAGTTTTTGGCTGGCTGGTGGGCATAATCTTGTGACCTTTTAGGTCAGAACTCAACTGAATTAGTGAATCTATGCTAGAAATTATGTATGTCTTTTCTGACTTCCACCGTGTCTATACTAGTGATAACACTTACTTCTACTTATGTTCATCAGATCTGACATTCTCTGAGGTCACTATGAGAAGTTTTTGGCTGGCTGGTGGGCATAATCTTGTGATAAGATGAAGAGAAGAAGAACCAGAATGTCAGAAAAATAAACAAAGTTTGACTTATAGAATTACAAAGGCAGACGTTCAAAAATGGAGGATTACCAACCTACAGGGAGTTATGAACATGTTGAAAAGATGCAACAAATCTCTGAAATTTGTTGTTATTTTAGTTTGATGTAAGTATTAATTCAAAAAGATTTGCTTCACCTTCTCAACCTCTTCGTTGCCTGAATAAACTACTTTAAGTTTGTCTCAGATTTTCATGCAAACCTACATAAGGGCAATCTGCATGTAACAATCCTGTCCATAATTTTAAACTGACAAGACTGGATGGAAGAAAACTTGTCAATAACACCCATTAACTGGGCTATTTCGGTCTGATTGATTAGTGGAGTTTGACCATAATTTTCATCCACGGTATAGAGTGCGTTTTTTTTTTGGCAATGAGGCACAAACCTCAAGTCAAAGCATGTCAATCACCAGGCCCTTTTTTTAGTATTCTACATGTTTGAATTGTTACTTTATGGAATAATTCCTGGTTTGAAAGATTATAATAATATCTTCCCTAGGGCTTTGCTTGTCCAAGTACCAGAACACTGCATTTAAAGTCATTGGAATAACAAGTCTAATGAAGACAAGAACAGCAAGTCAAACTGCCGTTGCAGCCTCGTACACAGTGAAGTCTGAGAACCACCATAAACAAGCTCAGCCTCGTACACAGTGAAGTCTGAGAACCACCATTAACAAGCTCTTTATTACTTCATTACCTAAGTAAACTACATACTTCCAAAGCTAAGAAATACATTTACATAAACTGAATTTAAATAATTACTGAGAAAAACAATAAGAACTGGCAAATGCTAAGTGTTTACTCATTCTTTTTTTTTATTTTACCAGATTCCAGTTTTGTATCATGGAAAAACAAATGAAATTAACTATAAAAATATAAGTTACTTAATGGCTTACAAGTTCATCCAAAACTTCTCGAACTTTCCTAACAGTCCAGTTTAAATCAGCGAAGATTAAACCCAAGCACTCATCACCCGATATCATCACTCCAACAGGAAGTCGATCTGTTAAAGTTAAGCAAGAAATAAGTTAGAACATTACAAATTTGGCAAACACACAATAATGACTTGTAATATAAGAGACAAGGGTAACTTGTGCTTGCTCTCTAAGAAGGTTAACAAAGCCTAAGAGTAACAACAGAATTTTACTTTAGTTAATATTTTGATCCGTTAAGAAGTTTGTTGGGAAATCAGATCCAACTTTGCTAAAACAGGGGGTTCCAACCACATGAAGATCTTAAAATTAGCCTTTATCTAATTACTTCTTTCACAACTGTAACTCTGTAAAACTTGCAACAACGTAAGCTAAAGTTGTAACAATAATAAGTTTTTTCAAAGTGTTATTCTTTAAAGCAATGAACATTTATCTGGTTTTAATTAATTAACACTTCTGCTACTTTATGGTGTATTGTATGATATCTGTCTGTTTATGTATATATGTTAATTAATCCTTCTGCTACATTAGGGTGTATTGCATGATATCTGTCTGTTTATGTATGTCATGTTAATTAACACTTCTGCTACGTTAGGGTGTATTGCATGATATCTGTCTGTTTATGTATATATGTTAATTAATCCTTCTGCTACATTAGGGTGTATTGCATGATATCTGTCTGTTTATGTATATATGTTAATTAACACTTCTGCTACATTAGGGTGTATTGCATGATATCTGTCTGTTTATGTATATATGTTAATTAGCACTTCTGCTACTTTATGGTGTATTGCATCATATCTGTCTGTTTATGTATGTCATGTTAATTAATCCTTCTGCTACATTAGGGTGTATTGCATGATATCCGTCTGTTTATGTATGTCATGTTAATTAATCCTTCTGCTACATTAGGGTGTATTGCATGATATCTGTCTGTTTATGTATATATGTTAATTAACACTTCTGCTACGTTAGGGTGTATTGCATGATATCTGTCTGTTTATGTATAAATGTTAATTAGCACTTCTGCTACATTATGGTGTATTGCATCATATCTGTCTGTTTATGTATGTCATGTTAATTAATCCTTCTGCTACATTAGGGTGTATTGCATGATATCTGTCTGTTTATGTATATTATGTTAATTAACACTTCTGCTACATTAGGGTGTACTGCATGATATCTGTCTGTTTATGTATATATGTTAATTAATCCTTCTACTACGTTAGGGTGTATTGCATGATATCTGTCTGTTTATGTATATATGTTAATTAAGCCTTCTACTACGTTAGGGTGTATTGCATGATATCTGTCTGTTTATGTATATATGTTAATTAATCCTTCTACTACGTTAGGGTGTATTGCATGATATCTGTCTGTTTATGTATATTATGTTAATTAACACTTCTGCTACATTAGGGTGTACTGCATGATATCTGTCTGTTTATTAATCCTTCTGCTACATAAGGGTGTACTGCATGATATCTGTCTGTTTACGTATATATGTTAATTAATCCTTCTGCTACGTTAGGGTGTATTGCATGATATCTGTCTGTTTATGTCATAGAATATATAGGATACAGAAATATGGATGTTTTTATTACAGGTTAGAGTATCACTTCTTCAACTTTCATGGAAGTTTTGGGAATACTTCTCACATTCACTGCTTCACTTCTGCAGCATTATACTGATGTTTTGATCAACTGTGTTTTCAATTGTTAAAGTGTGTGCTGCGTTTACATATAATCAATATGAATAAATTAAGAAACAGCCAAAAAAGTTGGTCTAGAAATGTCACTCAAACCATCAATGAACTATCTTAAACATCCTGTTTTAGTAACTTTGAAACTGAGTAGCAAAAAAACTGTAACATTGTACCGAAATTACAAAACAAATTTTCATACAGAATGAACACCAAAACTCCAGAGAAAGGGTTAATTTCTTTATACAAAATTTTAAGTACATAATGAACCTCCTACTAATAAATCAACTAATGATAGGATGAAGAGCTTGTTTATCTCAGATTCTGTTTCAATGTGCATCATGTGAGATCGGATAAACAGAGAGAGAGAGAGAGATACAGGTTGAGGAACAAAGATATACAGATGTGCTTGTAATTAGTTCCTATGCATTAACCAATACACCAGTTGCATTTAAAAACAAACAGTACAGATAAACGGACTGGAATAATCGTCTGATATGTGGGAGAAAAAGGGTGATTGGTAGGAGATGTTACGAGACAAAAAAAAACAAGTAATGTATAATCTGTGCACACAAAAAAAGAGCATCCAAAGTGTTTTGCCTCCATGTATTACGTACACTTGAATCTAAGTTTCCTGGAGAAACTAATTCAGCAAGTACATGCATGATCTTGACAGGCAGATGTACAATTACAAGTTATCTCAAAGGAAATTGATAATTTTATAGGGGGGGAAACACATTTCAAGTGTAGAGTTAACATAGCTACACTACCACTACAGTCAATAAGAATCACTTAAAACGTTAGTCTAAGATAACAGCTGTTCAGTCATTGCCTTTATAAAAAATTTACAACAATTGTATTCAGAGATGTGCCGTTATGGTTCATCAGCAAACGCTCTCACCATCCCATCCTCAATTTGTTACGACGTCTGGTTGTTACTGTTTTGTTTGTTTGTTTGTTTTAAACTTTTATTAGAAGAAGAAAAAAAATATATTATTTCATTGTTTCTACTGTTTTTGCATTGGTTTAGTTTATGCGTGATAACAACTTAAATATTCAACAGTTCTTTTAATATGAGCACACGTACAAATGGCTCGTCTCTGCATTCATATACTTTCAAGTGCTACTTGGAGGAACTGCAAAGACTCAAAACAAATATGCCTAGTCTCTTCCGTAGCTTCATTCATACGAGACATAACAGACAGGGATATGAGCTCTGAGAAAGGAAAAGGACACAGGGTCTTAACATGGACAAGAAATTTTAAAAGACTGAATGACAAAGATTTGGAATAATCTATTAGAAAAAATAGTTCAATTAAATATCAACAAAATTGCAAATTATGTTGATGAAATAGATATATCCTTTTTTTTTATCTCAACAACAACTGAGATAGCTGAGACGACATGCTACGAGGGAGAACTAATTTTACATTATTACTGACTGAAACAGCCAAGTATACATGCTACTAGGATGTGTTGGTTTTACATTATTATTGACTGGAACAGCCAAGTATACATGCTACTAGGATGTGTTGGTTTTACATTATTACTGAGTGATACAGCCAAGTTTACATGCTACTAGAATGTGTTGGTTTTACACTATTACTGAGTGATACAGCCAAGTTTACATGCTACTAGGATGTGTTGGTTTTACATTATTATTGACTGG
>NW_013674659.1:0-8134 GCF_000517525.1 Limulus polyphemus
TTTCAATCATGTTGGTTGTGAAAAGGAGCAGGTAAAGGTATTTCAGGGGTACCTATTTAAAATTAATATTAATTTAAAAATAGTAAAATTCAAATCAACTAGACTTGCCTCTTTAATACTAAAAGCTAGAATACCCACATTGTAATGGAGGTGGGGACTGATGAAAATGAAAACATAAAACTACAAGCTACAAGGAATATGTAGAGTCACAGTAGAACCCAAAACCAGAAAATAATTCACAGAACTGTAGTCCAGGAAGAATGAATGGAGTGGACCAAAAGGACACTCAGAAAGAAAGCATTATTCTTAGCAGGGTACCACTTCAGGCAAAGAAGTCAATTGTTTCAGTGGTAAAGGTGTATTAAACATGTGTAAGCAACAATGAGACACAAGTGATGTCATAAACGGGTAAAAGGAATACTATGTCCTGCTCTTGCAGTGGAAGAGTTCTCAGGGGAGCAGCCCAGATCTGTATTGTGAAAGGTCTTACTTCAGAGGCAGTAGCCACTTTTTATCCAAAATAAAAAGTGGTTAGTGAGTCACACATCCAGCCCAATTATTTGATGCTTGTAGAGAACAAAAGAAAGACCCAAGCAGTCCCCTACGATGGCATCAACAACATGGGGACAACATCATGGTGGGAGAAGAGATATCTAGTGATATCTCCAATGCATGCCATGCCAGGACAAAGACGTAGAGGTAGAAATGATAACTGCTGAGGCATCATTAGCCACCAGATAGTACCCACAGTCCACTTACAGTGCAGAGGGTGGAACTGTGCAGAACACAAACACAGAGGTTAAAAAAAAGCATTTGGGAATCCTGACTAAACAAATTCTTATAAATACAGACAATCTCAGCAGAAGAAGAGACTGGATATTTTTTGTATATTCATTTACCAGGAAACAAATCATGCATAAAACCTATGCACCCTGAAAATAGTGAATAATAGATGTTGGGCAGAAGAGTATAAAAACACAAACCCATCTCATATGGACTTCACTGAATCTTGAAAATAACCACAGGCAGCAAAGAGAATCCCAAACTGAAGAGACAGCAATGTGATCATGGTAAAATTGCAAAAAACTATTTTGATTCATCTACATGCCAGCCTGCAAGATGTCTTCTAAACTGTGTGGAGACTAGGATGCCACATGCCAGCCAAATGGTGAATTTGATGAGATGCAGCCCAAAATTCAGGTTGAAGGTGTTTGGGAACATCTTGATAAACAAGATGGATCAGCTACACAAGACAATTCATTAATGTGGATGAACCAAGATTTATCATAAGGTATAAGTAAGTGATGTTGAGCACCTCAAAAAGGTTCCATTTGTGCAAAATGGCAGTGAACAGCCTCGACAGGACATACAAAACATTTAATGGAACAAAAATCTTGGTTAGACAGTGTAGGTAACACAACAGCCATGATCCTCTCTCACCACCAGTTTTAGGTAGGAATGCCTTATTGAGATACAAGTACATAGCCCTCAAGGAAAAAAGAATGTGAGAGGCGTCAGCAGAAAAATGTATGTTTTCTCTTTTATGAAGAGAGTGACAAGAAAAATAGGTCTTCAGGGAAAGATGGTATAGCAATCACAATGCCATGAGTCCAAAAGGTAAATATACTAGGTGGCCTAAGACCAGACTTAAATCCATCTCATGACAAAGTCTAGGTACTTGTGGGTGACATAACAGAAGAGTTTGAAAAAAAGGGAGAATGAGAGTGGATTAACTTCCATGGCAATGTAAGGTGACAGGGAGGGTAGCTCTGTAGAAGATGCAGATAAACCTCGATTATGAAATAAATACATAAAAAAAGAAGCATACTATAGAGGAGTTGGGAAAACAAGAAACTGAATTCCATAGCCACCATCTAAAAAGAGCAAACCAACAAGATTGGTAAACTGCCTGGGAGGAACATGAGCAAAAATGAACATATATGGGCAATCCGAGAAAAAAATCCAGCATATAGAACCAGGGGCCGCATAACAACCAGAAAAGAAACTGTAGACCACAAACATCATTATGGAAGATAGAAGTTCCAAAACCAGTAACAGAAAAAGATCCCTCTCAAGGAGATGACAACATAGTGGAAACCATAGTTGATCAGGCCAGAGAGGGTTAATAAGAAGAATTTGACAATGGAATCTACTGACCTTGGTTAACACCCAAGGGAAAATATGAAGAAGGGCAGGAATAGAGAAAATAAGTTTCCCAAGATTGGCTTAGGACATCAGCAGATGATGATATAATATAATTGCAGATGCATCAATCATAGGATGACCAAACCATGGGTAGAAGCTGATCTCATCATGAAATACAATCCACTAGAATGTCCATAACACCTGGCACATGGTAAGTTTGGAGAATGACATTTTGAGGTAGAAGAAGCAATTGCAAACTTTTCAAGGTAAGCTAATGATTGAGCCACACCTGAAGGTAATTAAAAGTAGTCAGAGATTGTGAAATTCTCTCAGACAATGAATCTGAAGATAGGTGTCACTGAGAGGCAAAATCTGATTAAAGGTGTCTCTTGTGAGCACAACCCCACCCCAGTGAAGGTGTCATACGCAAGTACAACCCATGAAAATTGCTTCTCAGAGAGAACCCATTGTCCACAAAACAAAAAAGACATCTTTCACTGAGGGATGAGAAGAGGTACACAAAGGTACACCCAAGACTCTACGGATTGCAAAGCCAAAGTCGATGGGTGAAGATTGTCTTAATCCTATCACCACGGGCATCCTTTACTGCATATATCACGAGGCTTTAGTGACATTCAAAATTTTATTAATCTACTTTTTGTTTATGTTATATTAATTAGTAAAGCATAAAATCTTAGCTAATAATCCATATTTTAATAGTATGCAAATTTAAGTTGTTAATTTTATAAGGCAATATTAAAAAAAAAAACCTGAATTTCTCTAGTGTGAGAAATGTGATATTTTTTCTCTAGGCATCCCCTCTTCTCTAATTTATTTATCACCCCTCCAAGAAGTACAAAATTTAAAGTAAATTAGTTATTATAACACTGTCACTGCTCAGATAGAGCATAATTTTTAAAGCATTCAATTTTATTTGGTTAGAGCCATCAAATAGAAAATCAAACCCTTCTTGCCGCACCCACCCGTCAAATCCTCTGTCAAGATTTGTCGATAGTTCTCTCTTTTATGTTTAATATTATATAATTTTTAACCAATAGAAAGCCAAGAAGGTTTTCATCTATCAAAGGACGTATTATATTACATTGTTTTCTGTACAGAAAAATATTAATTTCTCTTTCAGCACAAGCTTCGTTCCCACGGGAAACACATCGACTAGCTTATTGAATTTGTAACAGCTCTAGTCATATATTTAGAAAGCCAGAAAAATTGTGATAGTTGTGGAACATTGTCTGATTTTTACATGTTATTATTCTATGTTCTTTGGTGCATTATTTAATTAAATAAAAATTATTTAGTGCACTACACATTAGTATAAGTAGTATATTTTATTAGTATATAAAAAAAAGTAGGGTTAAGTCTCATCGACATTCGACAAGAACATAAGCACCTTATTTCTCGTTTTTTATGTTTATTCTTTATTTATTATTATAACAGTAACTAAAATGTACAAATAGGAAACTCTTTAGATTAGTTAAGGTTAGATTAGGTAAAATAAATAATAGTAATATAATAATTTTTCACGAGCCACACACACGCGAATAGCTTGGAGTGGCTTGTGTGTAATGTAATTCAATAGCATAACGTCAGCCACACATTCCCCAACTGATTTATAACTTATATCATAATGATGCAGATAGTACTAATAGTTAGACACAGGGTCGAAGGTCAATAAGACAAAAAAAGTGATGTATAAATAGATGTATACTGTTACAAATTTAAAGCTACTTCAAATAAACAAATGTAGTGTCATGTTACAATCTGAAGTCATTCCAGAAACAAAAAAGGTAATTTAAATTTATTTTGATTTTTTTTGGTGGTTACGAGGTCAGTTAAATTGACCAACTTAGCATAGAGTTAGCGTAGAGAAAATAATAATGATAAAATATAAAATTTACTGAAGAAACAGTCTGAAATGTATTTAGGAGGTTTTTGAGATAAAAAAAAGTATTTTTAAATCTTAACATGAAAATCATTTGCACTCAGACTGGTAAAAAAAAAACTTTATATATTCATGGGCAAGTCTTTAATAAAAATATTTCATTAAAAAATGATTTTATGTGATGTTTACTAAACATCTGCCAAACTTTATGAAGATACACATACTATATTAAAAGTTATAATATTAAAACTATATACATATAAAAATGATTACATGGTTGGTCCTTGTGACTGAGCTCGTATTGAGAGAGTTTGTAACTGGCTCAATGCTAAATGTGCAATGCATGTACCGTAAGTACATACTCTAGCCCAATTGGCTAGGCTGTTATCGCATTACAAACACCATGAGCAGACTACTGTAAAGTGTATGTGTATGCGATATGCACGTGACAAAGTGTGAAAATACTGTATATGCCATTTGGCGGGAATTTCCGAGAAATGAACATCAGCTTTGGCTTTTTTTTTAATGTATGGCCATAGACATATAATTAGAAGAAAATAAAAATACAATGGTAGCAGATATATACTGCTCACAGAGCAAACTTACTGACTTAGAATTACTAACCAATATATATATGAATATAATACAAACTGTATACTCATAAGAGATTTTAATAGTAAGCACTATTTCTTTGGGTACAGAGAAACGAACCACAATGGTAGACAATCACTACACTTACTAAACAATTCAGATATAATTATTTTAAACAATAATTCCCCAATGCATACATCATTCAGATATAACTCCAGCGATATATTAGTGTTATGTCTAAGCTTTAATATTATGAGCCAAAAATGTATCTCCTTCAATGTAGGATAATACATAAAAAATGATCACCTGCCAATCTGGTATGCCTTCAATCTCAACCCCTATAGAAACCAACAGACTAAAATAGAAAAATGAAACTACAAAAAATCAAATTGAAGTGAATACAAAGTAAATTTAGACAAACTCTTACCTTTGTATACTACAAACTGTGCCATGAGCACATCCCAGATAGGTGCGTATTGTCGAACAATCACTGAGTGCCTACACATAGCAGCACATAAATGAATACCAAACAAAATCAATCCACAATAAAACATACCCGGCTTTCACACACACAGATAATTAACATTGTTAAAGAACAATGGAAACTATACAGAGAATACAAGGAAAACAGAGATCCGACAACTAAAACCAGAATCAACACACTCAGAAACAAAATAAGAAATGAGGTAAAACAACAAAAACAATGGGACAAATGCTGCTCGAAACTAAATCAAACAACAGATCCAAAACAATTCTGGTCGCAGCTAAAACAGTTCATAAACAGCAGTAAAACTACATGAACATACCATGCACTTGTAATAAACAACAAATTAGCACATACAAACAAGGATAAAGCAGAAGCATTTAAACAACACCTACAAAACATGTTTAAGACACACACAGATGCAGACATGAATGCACAATTCTATAACCAAGTTAATGAACACATAGTACAAAAATTATATATATATAAACTTTCCTTCTAAACAAAGGTACAGAACACAGAAGACAATAAAAAAGACCACACAGCTCACGAGGTAACAAAACACATAACAAAAGCAGACGTGATACAATCTATAAAAACATAGCTCCAGGAGAAGACAGCATCCAAGCCATACTCCTCAAAGAGATTGTTTGAGCACCTAGTAGCTCTTTTTAACTTTTCGTTAAATTCTGGATACATCCTAGTTTCTTGGAAGTAAGCAAATGTAATAATGTTCTATAAAGAAGGAAAGCTAATAAAACAAACAGTTACTGTCTGATCATCCTGACCAGCTGCTAAGTAAGCAAATGTAATAATGTTCTATAAAGAAGGAAAGCTAATAAAACAAACAGTTACTGTCTGATCATCCTGACCAGCTGCTTAAGAAAAATTCTAGAATGAATAATAACAAACAGACTTATCTGGTGGTCACATCAAAATTACTGGAAATCCAAAACGGATTCAAAAAATTCAGACAAACAACAGATAACCTAGTTAGATTAACTGAATCCAAAGTAGATAGCTTGAATAAAAAAGAATGCATTGTTGCATGCTTTCTTGATGTTGGGAAAGCATTTGACACCATATAGTACAAAGGTCTCAGGTTCAGAATGTCAGAATTAGAACAACCCCACGGTATTATTCGCTGGCTATCCAATGTAGAGTTAATGTGGAGGGGACGTACTCTGAGTATTTCACTCTTGAGGCAGGTGTCCCTTAAGGAGGGATGGTTAGCCCTATTTTATTCATCATGTTAATAATATGCCACTAGACAGCCCAAATTATGGATATGTATCGCAATTTGTAGATGATGTTGCCACTTAAAAGAGTGCATCAACAGCAGCAATAGCTGCCACCAATCTACAACTGAATAGAATAGTAGAATACCGTAATCAAAATAAATGTTCCTAAAAATCAACTAGTAGTTTTTACAAAACAAACAAAATATCCCGCTCTAACTTTACAGGAATGGTACATTCCTCAGCTAAATTTTTTGGCCTGGCCTACAATTAGAAGTTAACATGAGTTAAACATATTAATAACATAAAGGAATAAGAGGGCCAACAGGCAAAAACCAACAAAATATACATCTGCCCAGTTATAGAATATGCAAATACAGGTTGGATTAATGGAAAACAGATACAGGTAAGAAAACAACAAACAATACAGAACTTACAGCAGCCTACCGAATACCAAGATCCATATCGTCCGTCTTTCTACACAAATATGCAAACACTACCTGATAGACTCACACATAAATCTCTAAATTACTTTTCATAAAATTGGCATAAAAATAACCTATTTTTTGAATTGTTTTTGTATACACAATGAAATTATTCTTAAGCACCTGTCACCAATTAATTTATGTACTAGAAATAAAATATAAATTAAGGACACTATGAGATAAGACCATATCCATCCTTAGTTTATTTAACTCAGACAGCACTGAAAAGGATATTTTATGTGCAAAGCTCTACAGTGATTAAACCAATGGAAAATATATGAAATTCACAAAGCAATTATATAATCATGGCACCAAAATGAGAATACAGATGTGAAGACTGGGTAAAACACCACATGGATGAGCCCATACACATACACACACACACCCCAAAGCTGACAAGTGAATAGAGGAAGAATAAGACCCACTAAAGGGCCAGAAGAATGATAAATAAAGTCTTTGAGATGTGCTTCTATTTCTAAAAGCATTAGTGGCCACCTGAATGTTAGAAGAAGGGGGAAGAAATAGAGATTACAAAATGGAATCCTGTAAAAACACATTAGATCCCTCAGGCATAACAGCAATAGGTTCAGCATTTAAAATGTTTCATACCTGAGGAAAAAAGGAAAACAGGTTCAGCAGAAGCTTAATCAGGACAAGATCAAAGCCAAGATAAAGAATCAGTTTGTTCAGGAATAAATAAAGAATGAGGGTACTGACCCATTTATTGGCATCCAAGAAACCCTGATACTGGTCAGGGACACTCTCAAAAGACTCAATATAAACTATACGAATAGATTGATAAAATGGAATTCCTGACACACTAGGGTGAAACTGCTGAAACAAGACCTCAACGGAATGACTGAAATCATGAACAGAATAATTAGCTTCAATAGTAATGTCAGCCTCAGAATGAGATATATGTTGGTGAGTATTTGTTGTGGTGGAGTTTATAAACTGTAATAAACTTTTTATAGCTGTTGTATTTTCTTGAATTATTATTTTATATGTTATATAACATATTAGCTTTATTTTTTGCTAATTTTTTCATGTATTTGCATAATCCTGCACAATGTGAAAAACACGACCATTGAAAACAGAATGGCATTATGGCGGAAAAGCAGAGTTTAGTAAGTTTGTTTTTTGTTTTTGAATTTCGCTCAAAGCTACATGAGGGCTATCTGCGCTAGCCGTCCCTAATTTAGCAGTGTAAGACTAGATGGAAGGCAGCTAGTCATCACCAACTCTTTTACCAACGAATAGTGGGCTTGACCGTCACATTATAATGCCCCCA
>NW_013674659.1:8940-11028 GCF_000517525.1 Limulus polyphemus
TTCATTAACAGCAATAATTGGAAAAAACATGATAATAATAAATTCTGAAATGATGGAAAACTGAGTAGTTACTTTTATCCTTATTGGTCTGACAAAAAATCAAACACAGTTACTTTAAACCTCTAGATTAACAAGGTGTGTGTCACTGGAAGCTGTAACACAACTTAGGTGGTCACGCCTATTGCTGTGCTCAAATAATGATACATGAATCAGTTCTAATACAAGTGATTTTTGTTCATAAATATAGCAGAAACACACTTTAGGAATAGCACGAAATATATTAAGGGCACTAAATGTGATTACAAGCTTATGGGAATACAATATTGTTCATTAATAAAACATTCCTGCTTTTGTACGTAACAAGATCATCATACACTAGGCCTAACACTAACTGAAATGTTCTACATAAATAATGAAACTGCACTAAATCGATTCCAATTAAGTGTACGAAGCATGATTTTTACCAATATTCATCATGTCTACCCTTGTTCGCTGTAGGGTGATCTTTAACTGCTAAGCAGATAAAGAATTGCTCAGCTATCAGATTAAAATAAAATGCACACAAAGAGAAATGGGAGCCAATGCATGGAGCACTACATTGCAGTTAGGGTTGTAATTTAAAGGATATTTAACAAAATAAATTATCTTTACACGAATGAACATCAACCATGAAACTTTAAGTAAATATATACTGAGTGCAAAAGTAACTTTTCAAAAAAATAGCAATTAATAAATATTGGCATGGAAATAATCAGTCATATCAGCATGACTGTTTTCTTTGATAGACTGTTTAGACAGAGTATTCACGATGAGTACACTGGAATGGAAGGCAACTGCCTGTTGTAGAAAAAATACAAGTGTAGAGTATGTTTTGAAAGTATTCCACCTGAAGATGGAAGACTTTTGAAACGACGTCACCTACACTTGTGACTTCTCTACAACCTTCTCTACATTGGTGCCCATTCCAGTGTACTCAGCATGACTGTTATATTTAATTAATTTCATAAATCATTAGAATACTTGCTGTGTAAATAAAGTAAAAGGAATGTTTTATAAAACACATCTATATGCATGCATATACTTTTTGATTAATATTCCAATAGATAAAGTTAAAACTGCTGACCAGAACAAAGTGTTTAATTTTTCTTAATATCCTAAAGATTGTAATGAAGTGTGAGATTTACACATAATTCTTTGTTAAACATTTGGTAAGTAAGTTGCGTCTAGATCCCTGAAATTTTAAATATTTATGCCTAAAAACCTTTATTTCAAGTCAACTTCACAAAATCCCACAATAAATTTCAAATGAAATGTTTATTCACCAAAAGTTTCACACCATCTTTCTTGTATAATATTAATTACTGAATGACTTTGACATAAAAATTACAACTTTTCTATGGTGGTTAAAACGTAACACATAAGGCTAAAATGCTTCTCCAAATGTAATTACTCATGTAAAACATATATATATATATATTATTATTTTTTCTAACCATAGGAATTGCACATTAACATAAATGTTGATGACAACCAGCACTGCAATGCTGAAATATGATAAAATGGTTTTACAGAACACTAAATATGTCTTAGCTCTTTCAGTATGATTTCTGTCCTCTTATAAATGGAATGATATAAGAACTTATAAATGACCTAGAATAATGTTTCACAACTGTCAGTTCAATGGGATTTTACAAAAAACAAAAACTGACAGAATATTCATACATAAATTGTAATGGTTTTTTCATTGTAATTGTGTTTTAGTGGTCTGTGAAAGTTTAAGGTGGCAGCGAGTTAGTCCCTAATATCGAAAAGGTTGAGAAATGCTGACCTACAATATATCAAAGGACTGGAATTCCGTGTTCAAAATATTTTTATGGCATATATTGGTCCCATCAGTCTTGTATAAACACACGCTGGGACAAATAAAACTCAACAGTACTGAAAAGATTAAACAAACAAATTAGTAGTAGTTGGGGTAAAGCAGAACTCTGGACTGGTGGTTTTTCAAATTAGTAGTAGTTGGGGTAAAGCAGAACTCTGGACTGGTGGTTTCAAACCGTGTGTCGAGGCAAGTCGAGTAGTTGGGGT
>NW_013674659.1:11937-22683 GCF_000517525.1 Limulus polyphemus
TGGTTTGAAACCCAGCAGTTTGTGTCAGTTAAACCGAACACTTGGTTTGAAAATTAGCAGTTTTTGAGTGTCAGTTAAACCAATATTTCAGTAGAAAGAGTCACACTTACATCTTAACTGATCTGTTATCTTTATGTAAGAAAACTTCTTATCATAATATCATCCTTAATTTCATTTCTAAAATTACATAGTAACACATTAAAATTTAACCGTGTCTCTGTTTAGATTAATTCAGAAAGTTAACATTTTCCTACACTGAAAATGTATTTCTGACAGATACCTTTTCCCACATACTACCTTTTCTCAACTTGTGCTGACCTCTATATGCAGTTTTCACTTGTTACTAGCCTTGATGCTCCCACCTACCCTTAAGTAATTTCTCATGGTATAGCTGTGCTGTAGCATGCAAATGAGCATGGACAACCATCCACCAATAGGAGTGTGACAAATTTTCCTATTACAGCTGACTCCCACTATACTGTAGAGCACTCTCATCACTTTGAGATGAGGCACAAATGAGAAACTGAAAGTGGGGAGGATGGGTGAGAAGAGGTAAGTATCTATTCAAAATATATATTTAGTGTAGGAAAATGTTAATTTCCAATACGATACATTACCTTCACTTACATAATAGCTCGAATCCCACACTGAAATGGTGGAAGGACCGTGCTAAAATTACCAAGATAAGCACTTTTCAGAAGGCACCCAAGGAGAACCTATGGAGTGTAACACCCAAATGTATAAGTCACACCCGTGGGAAACTGCATTTCATCTGTACCAGGTAAACTATTTGCCAACTTTAAAAATACGTGTTGTTAAGATAGGCAGAAAAGATGCACGTCCAATCTGTAATTGGATGTGCCAAATGGTGTAGAGTGGCTAGGGCACATCAGACCATATTCGACAGATCAACTCCAAACCAAACAAAGCACCATTAGATATTCATCTTCTAGTCTGTGGTAGGAAGAAGCTCCAAACTATCTTAACCTCAATACCAGGAAGCAGAAGGGAAAAGCAATTTCTACTCCAACAACCCAGGTAGGACATGTGTGCATAACCAGTATATAACCAACAGCAGGATGCAAATATTGGGCTATAATTGTGTGAGACGTGGTCCACATGCCAGCCTGCACAATCTCTTCTAATGGATGACAGAAGTGGACAGCCAGGGAAAAGGTAAGGTGATGTCTCTTGTGGGAGTATACTTGGAAAATGGATGGCAATCCTTGAAAAAGCAAGATGAATAAGTTGGGAAATCCATCCGGTAAGTGATATAGGGGAAA
Source organism: Limulus polyphemus (assembly GCF_000517525.1). Classification (NCBI taxonomy): domain Eukaryota; kingdom Metazoa; phylum Arthropoda; class Merostomata; order Xiphosura; family Limulidae; genus Limulus; species Limulus polyphemus. Next base: position 13,221 of record NW_013674659.1, read on the forward strand.
GATCACAAATAGAGAAAGTATTCCAAGGTATAAAATGATGGAAACAGAATACACTAAAGAAAGCAGTGCAGGTGACATAACAAAGCAGAGCATGTTCTGGACAAAAGAGGTAATCAGGATCAGAGATGGAGAAGAGGAAAATATGATGGGCAATTTGGTGACTCACTGCAGAAACCTGGGAAAGTGGCACTAGGAGTGTAGAGAATGCATTGGCAACACATGAGAAACAGAGGTAGAAAAGGTTTGAGAAACATGAAAAACAAGACTGTTGTAAAAAAAAGTGACCAGATGGAGGTCTCACACATAGGAAGCAGGTAGATGTCCTTGTCAAGGAAATTCCAACAACAAAGGAGTCATTATGAAGGAATAAGGTTGAGGAAGATAAGGGCACCAACAGAGAAAGGTACATGTATCCTCTGAAAACCCCTTAGGGGAATGGTGGATAGCCTTGGAAAGGAGGTGAATGAAAAAGAGAAAATAAGTAACATCCCTGGGAAATCATGTCCCAGAATGCCGAAGAAGGATGAGAGAAACTCAGAGAGGTAGCATGGGACAGTGTAGCAAAAGCTGGAGGTGGGAAGATGCTGTCCAAACCATAATCATAAGGACCAGATTCCCCCCGAAAACGGAAGATCCAGTCAAGGTTCCAAAAACATAGCAGGCCACAAGATAGTTTACAACTCACAATGCACCATGGCCAAAACCTCCTCCTCAAAAAGTGTAGAGCCTGAAGCCACAGAAGTAGTAAGTGGTGGTGGATCAGTAGTGGCCAGATCCATAACAAAAGGTATTGTAGTAATATTAACGTTAGGGTTCATTATGTGGAAAAGAAACATATTCCAGAAATAACAAGTAAGCCAGAAATAAAAGACAAAAACTAAAAGTTGTAAAAACACATTAGAATTAAGCAAAAGTGCACACAAGAGTTGTAAGTATAGAGCAAAAATTGAGCACGACTGCACACTGGAATGCCAAAATCAAGAAGTGATGAGAGTGCTCTACATTGTAAGCTGTGCTAGGAGGGTGTGTCGTCCTCCTATTGGTGGAGGTTTGTGGCATGCTCATTTGCATGCTAAAGTGCAGCTATACCACAAGAAATTATATGAGAGTAAGTGAGAGCATCGTGGCTAGTGGCGAGTTATAATTTTCCCATTCTGAAAATGTATTTTCAATAGGTACTTATCTCTCTCTCAGATATAGCTATTTTCATTCAGTGCTGCCCTCTATATGCAAACTTTTTTGTATGCTATAAGCCTTGAGCTCTCACATGGTTCAACTGTGTCATGCAACAACCCTCCACCAATAGAAGTGCAACACATCCTCCATACACATGTAACTCCCTCTATTCGATTCTACTGAATTATCACTTCGAGTTTTGGCAGAAAATGGGAAGCACGGGTTTTCAGTGGGGAGGAAGAGTGTGAAGTGTGAGAGGAAGTAAGTTCTTATTGGAAATAAATTTTCAGTATAGGAAAATTATAGCTTCCGATAGGGTACATTACCTCCACTCATAGATATAGCTAGAATCCCCTAATGAATAGGTGGAGGAACCAGTGCGAGGGAGAGAAATAAACATCCTTCAAAAGTGTCAGAAGAACACTCAAAAAGTAGAGATCCTTGCAGTAAAGGATCCTACCTGTACCAGGCATACTCTATGCCCAGGGTGGAAAGAGGTGTTGCAAGTATGTAGCACCTCCAAAAGGAAGAGGACAATGTTTGGATAGGGATCTGAAACACCTAATATTGGAATCTCAATCCCTTTAAAGACAGCAATGTGGGTGAGAATAAAAAGGATGTGCCTCAAGGTGTAGAGTGGCTAGGGCATGACATATCATACACGGCGAGTCCACTGTGTCCAAAACCCAGCCACTGGGAACCGACATCCATGTGGGGGTATGACAAAGACAATACCATTAGTAAGTCCATTCCAATCCAAAACCCGGCCATTGGGAACTGACATCTATGTGGAGATAGAAAATAGATTCATACTGGTGGCAAGTCAACTACAATCCAAAACCCAAACATCTAGTGGAGGTAGGAAAGAGGGTCATACTGTCTTCACCTCAAGTTCAGCAGACCAGAGGAAGATATCATACCCACCAATCTGTGAACAGGGCACATAATAGCAAAGTGATAAAAAGTTTTACCAATCCGGGAACCCAACATCCAGACAATTGGAATAGTAAATATGTAACATCTGCTGTATATGAAAATCTTCGAGGGATAGTGCCAGATGTAGAACTGTAGTAACCTGCATATTCAACCACCATGACTCACAACACAGTAGCAGTGAACACAAATCCAACTGAGTGAAGGAACAGAAACACCTATAATACATGTGTTAGGACTTATGTTGATTGGTCTAGCTCCTTAATCCAAAACCTAGCAAATGTGAACCAACATCTATGTGGGTGTAGAAGTAAGGATCCCAATCAAAGGGGTGAACTACAGTTTTGATGGCTCTATCCAAAACTACAACATCCCCTCAGATAAACCTGTTCAGAGATGAAGCATCAGATCCAAAGACATCTCATCATTTACACTAGCAGAACACCACTGCCCTACTCTCAACTGAATAGATTCAGTATTGTTTGCATCATATATATCAATAACATTAAGGAGGAAGCCTACCTCTCCAGCGGCTTGAAACTGGAAAGTGGGAGAGACTACCGTACTCCACTGGAAGAAAACACGTTGGAGAGTCCTGAGGAACATCAATACGCAGAAGGTGCAACAGGTGACCACGAAAACACATCTGCTTTATCCACGAAGTCCATGGGTTAGTACGGTCAGAAACAGGCATTCTAATGAAGCAAATGTATCACAAGGAAGACCTACAAGCAATCTTGTGGAACACCCCATCTCAACATTGTGCATTTAGTGGCCATGGAAATTATAATTGTTAAGTCACCCTGGCCTTACAGTGTGGGTTTGACTAGTGTAAGTATACCGAGACAAGCACCACTCACCACAGAGTGGGATCTGTAAAGAAAAAAAGGGACATGCCTCTGAAAAATATACATACAAAGTATATATACAAAACAATAACTTAGTCACAGTCTCATGGAAGTCTGAAAAATGGCAATAAAAGGAAGAAACATCTATCCAATACAGATAGTGAGAAATGAATGTACATAGTGTGGTCCACATGCCCAATTGAAGAATTTCCTCCAATGGACAATGGAGAAGAGATGCCAGGGAAAAGGTAAGGTGCCTAATCTGGTGAGAACACAACTAAGAATAAGCCAATTGAATTAAAAGCTGAACTAACTGGTAAGGGTGGAAAGAGAAAGGTCACAAACAGAGGATAGTTGCCAAAGGATGAAGAAGTGGGAATGAGTGCCTTGGAAGGAATCCTTGCAGGCAATATAACAATGAAGAGCACGTATGGGACATAGTAGTCTATCCTGATCAGACCAATAATATAGATAGGAAATGGAAGGAAGGGAAATTGGCAAAGTGTAATTACCTCATGAGCCACCAAAGTTTTGGGAAGGAAAGATCAATCCGTATAAAAGAGAACTTTTGTGGAATGATACAGGGTACGTGAAACATTGAGGGGAAATAAATCTGATGGACAACATCCAAAGGCCAAGAGGAAAAGGAAATTGGCCTTAAGGGATAAGTGAAAAATCAAACACGAGGATGGAGGTTCAAACAAAGGTAAAGTAAGGCAGTAAAGAACTACGTTGACATCTCAATCTGGAAGGGCCTTGCTCCAAGGAGGCCAGCTAATCCCGAAGACACACAACATAAGTGAGAAACTAGAAGAAGTAAAACCTTTACAGTACCAGGAAAAACGAATTGTGTGGGATAAGGCATCCCAATAACCCACAATCGAGGAGACAGAAGTCCCCTGATCAAACAGCCAAATAAGGAAATCCACAAGATGAGGAACAGTGGGTTGAGCAGATGAAAACCCCCAACCCAAAGACTAATGGCAGAAAATGTTCCACTTATGTTGATAAACATCCATAAAGGCAGGGTAAATGGAACTGAAAATGAAGTGACTCACCATGACAATCAATATCTTCTTACCAAGAACTAGATAAAATCCAGCCCTGAAGATGGAAGGTAGGAAGGGCTGGATGAAATGCCAGTGACCAAGATTGATGTTGAAGAGATGGAGTATGAGGAAGAGGTAATGGTGAAGCAGATTGTAGCTGGAACAGCTGCAGAAACCATGGCTGTGCTAGCCACTAAGGAGCAATCAGAAGGACTTGACATACAGTGGTGTGGATGATCAAAATAACCCTCTGAAGGAGATGGATGGGAGAATACAGATAAAGGTGTTTGTTGGTCCAATCCTAGCTGAACACATCGACAGCCAGTGCAAGTAGATGAGGAATGGTGCTCAAAACAGAGGTAATTTGATATTGAGGATTTGGCAAATGCATCCAGGTGAGGATTACCCCACTGAAAGCATACCCACTGGAAAAGGTGGGGATCTAGAGACCACTCCACTGGATAAATTTTGACTGGTCAGGAAAGACAACTTGCGACAAAGTTGAATGCACCCAGAACATAACACACAAGGAGACAAATACTGCGTGTGTGGGCTAAAAAAAAAAAGATCCAAGGTTTGACCACAAAGGGAATGAAAATGGGTGCTGCCTCGGTGATTGATAAAAGCTAACAGCCAGAATGAATCATAATAAGATGATTCCTAGCAAGATGAAAAAAATGATCCAAAGCCCAATGTATGGCCAGAAGCTCCATGATGTTGATAATGTAAAACCTCTTGGCCAGAGACCACTGATCTGAAGATTCCTGCTTATTGACCCATGCTCCCCAGCCATAGAGGGAACATCCATGAAGATATGCAAATATGGAGGAGAGGGAGGAAATGTGCATGCCTTGTTCAACCAACAATTCAGATTGTCAACAAGGGAAGAAGCAAGGGAAATAGGAGCATCCAATTGATCCCATACACGGTTCCATTGGTCCTGTAAAGTTCACTGAAGAGACCTCATATGCACTCAACCGAAGAAAATAAGGGTTTCCATAGAAGACCACATCACCAAAAGTGATAGGACCTCACAACCAGTAATAGAGGGAGCACTAAGGGCATGAAGAACTGAAAGCTCCATTGAAGGGAGTCGAAGAGGAGAAGGTTGAGCCTGACTGAGTTGAGTGTTGAAAAAAAAGACACCCAAGTGGATGAGATATTGGATAGGTATAAAGAAAGACTTCAACTTGTTTAACCAACCCACATGAGCTGCCTCCAAAAGAAGCGGATAAGTGTGATGGAATGAGCTAACAGAAGCCAGTCATCCATGTATTGGTGTAAGCGCAACCCCCAGCATGCATATGTTTGGCAAAAGCCTTGACCACTCGACAAAGGACATATGGGGCCGAAGTAAGCCCAAACAGTAAGACATAAAACTGATACACTACCCGGTAGACAACAAACTGAAGATAGTGCCTGATGAGATATAAGAATATTCAGAGAAGCATTTAAGACATCTACCATGGTCATCCATAGACATGGAGAAAAAGCCCACCTGAGGGCAAGAAAAGACTCCATGGTAAAATGAGCCAGAACCAAAAACTGATTACAGCAGGACAGATTGATCACAGGCCGTCAGTCTCTGGTTTTCTTGGGTACTGCAAATAGCCTGAAATAAAAACCTGGAGAAGGACGAGGTGCAGATTTGATGGTAAAGAACATTCTGTTCTGCCTTGGACAGACATTGGCTGTTGTTACGATCCTGAAGCAACATAAAGGATATGGGTACTCAAGATAACAGAGGAGGATTTAATTGCTGGAAGTTAAACTCAAAGCTACACAATGGGCTACCTGTGCTCTGCCCACCATGGGTATCGAAGTCCGGTTTCTAGCATTGTAAGTCTGCAGACATATCACTGTGCCACTGGGGGGCAACAGAGGAGGAGAAAGGAAGAGGATGACAAGTCCTCAGATAATACCCAAATAACCCAAAGATCTGTGTCAAAATTGTGCCATAGGAGCACACAATCGGTCAAGTGAGCCCCCACTGGACCAAAATCCACAGGGTAGTCACCAGTACTGTCGGCAATGTGTCCATCTCTGTCAAATAATACAGCGTGTGAAAGAACCCCTAGAGGCAGGAACTGGAAAGGGTTGGGCAGGAGCAGGACAGGAAACAGTAATAGGGGATTGTCTAGGCTCAGAATGAGATAAACGATCAATCAATGATGAAAGGGTCAATTGCTGTCTACCAGATTCCAGACAGGATTCTAAAGTGAGCCCCCACTGGACCAGAATCCACAGGGTACTCACCAGTACTGTCGGCAATGTGTCCATCTCTGTCGAATAATACAGCATGTGGAGAACCCCTAGAGGTAGGAACTGGAATGGGTTGGGAAGAAGCAGGACGGGAAACAGTAATAGGAGATTGTCTAGGCTCAGAATGAGATAAACGATCAATCAATGATGAAAGGGTCAATTGCTGCCTACCAGATTCCAGACAGTATTCTAAAGTCTCAGAAATATCCCTAAAAAGAGTCCATTGGGGAGAAAAGGAGCCATACGTAAGTCCTGAAGATAAGTAGGTGGTAAATGAACTTGGGACAATACAGCATCTCTCCCCAGAAGATCCCAACAACAGAGAAACCACATGTATGAGGAAAGGGCCAAAGAAAACAAACGTGCCAACGTGGAGGTAATAAAAAAAAACAGGATCTCGGTAGAGCACCTCGGAAAGGAGGTGGATGGTGGACAAATACTGTAGGAGAGTTGATAGGGTAAGACAAAAGTAGGAAAATTGGGGTTTGGAATAAACTAACAGGATGATCAAGGTTCACTCCCCACATGGGCAAAAGTTATGCCAACTGTTGAGAATCAAGAAATGGAAATTCAAACTGATGGTAGGCTAATGCAAACTGATCCTAAGCCCGTGGAGGGTGAGGCATCTGAGATACAATAGACTGCATGAACCCTACTATCTGGGGAAGGGGGAAACACGAAATACTGAGAGGAGGGGTTATCATGTAACAAGGAAGAAAGAGAATTATGAGAAATCAGAGAAAAAGATAAAACAGAACACACCTGAGAAATCATGTCCAAAAAAGGGCATATTAAGCCCAGTTGATTCCACAGTAGTGAAATAGGAAGACACCGTAATATCAGGTGTAGGAAAAAGGCTGTCATATTCTTTGTCATCTTGAACAAGTTCGGCATGTTCATGAGGTAAATGGGCAATATCAGGAGAAGAAGGTTCACTTGTATAATGATCAATCTCTCTCTGAATGAGAGGCGATAATTCCATAGCCAAGTTCCCCTCACCAGCAGCCTGTGTAAGTGGTATTACATCCAAAGTGGTAACTTTGACTTTGAAATTCATTATTAAAGATGAATAACCAAACACAACATTGTTGGAGTAAATAAAAAAAAAATCTATCCTTATGTTTGCGAACGTTTGAAAAAGGAGAGTAACAATTCCAATCAAAATAAATTACAAAACAGTTCAAACAACGATAAAAAAAAAATCAAAACATTCTCTAAGAAACAAAAATGGATTGTAGAGGACACTGAATAACATCTTGACACAAGCACTGCCAATTGAGTTCGATAAAGTCACATGCATCAAAAGGATGTGTTGCACTCCTATTGGTGGAGGGTTGTCGCATGATCACTTACATGAAAGATGCAATTGAACAACATTGATCATGGAGTACATTGGAGTTCAAAGCTTGTGGCAGTACTGAAAGAGAATAGCTATATCTGGGAACAAAGGAAATGTACCGTATCGGAATTACACACATAGAGGGCAGCACAAGTTGAGAAAAGTTCTTATGTGAGTGGATGTAAGGTATTGTATCAGCAATTTGTAACTTAGTTGCTGCTTACCAAAAGATAAAAACTCTCGCACATTTATAGTTACAGTGAGGACATACATACAAAAAGTAGTGTCTAATAATGACCATCATCTGACGAAAGTTCCTAAACAACTGTACAGATGTTATACTTAGAGTGAGTACACACATAAAAACAGTAGTGACTAATCATGACTATCACCTGACAGAGGTTTTTATATAACTGTACGAAAGATAAATTTACAATAAGCTATTACTTACAAGCAGCACCAACTCCAATAAATACTGATGCTAGGTAAAGACCCCAAGTCAGAGGGTAGAGAAAGTTTGATATAAACACGCTGTAGAAAGATTGAAAAATGTCTTCTTCAGTCACATCTTAGGTTACGTTAACAACTAAATTTTTAAACTATAAAGATTCTAATGCCTTCCACGTAAGGCTTCTTACAGAAGAATTGAAATAACAGAATAGAAACATACTCTATCACACATTAATTCCATATTATCATTTCCAAGTGCTAATCACACCTCTGCAATAATACTTCTATTAGTATTAGAAATTGCAACATATTTCTGCCAATACAAAGTACAATAATTCTGTTCAGAGAAGAACAGAACTAGTTATCATTAACTGTGACAGTTCCAAATCTTACAAAAACAAGTTAAGTCTAGAGGGAGGTCGACCTTGGCTTGCAATGATAGATCAATATTAAACAAAAGAGCAAATTTCCCTAATGAATTTAATAGTTACCGATGCTAGGGTTCATCTTCAGTTTATAACTAATAAATTTGAAAAAACATTTAACTGTGGTGAAAAGTATTACTATGTCATGTGAAGTTCTACAATTCTTACAAAAAATGTTGCTGTGTAAATAAAATCACTTGCCATTCCGTGAAAAGACTTACAACAGAAGAAAGGTTACTTGGTAATCTGAGAGGTAAATAAAGAACAGAATATCATGTATAGCAGTTAGGGAAACCCCTGGTAATCACAACAAACTATCAAAAGTCTTAAAACTACAGAAATTAGTTTAAGTACATTCATGTATTATTATGGAAGTGAGGAGGTCACTAGGTAGTCCCACAGAAGGTGTTATTATGGAAGTGAGGTCACTCGGTAATCCCACAGAAGGTGTTAATATGGAAGTGGTGTTACTAGATAATCCCACAGAAGGTGTTATTGTGGAAGTGATGTTACTATGTAATCCCACAGAAGGTGTTAATATGAAAGTAATGCTACTAGGTAATCCTACAGAAGTTGTTATTATGGAAGTGAGGTCACTCGGTAATTCCACAGAAGGTATTAATATGGAAGTGATGTTACTAGATAATCCCAAAGAAGGTGTTATTGTGGAAGTGATGTTACTATGTAATCCCACAGAAGGTGTTAATATGAAAGTAATGCTACAAGGTAATCCCACAGGTGTTATTGTGGAAGTGATGTTACTAAGTAATCCCACAGAAGGTGTTAATATGGAAGTAATGTTACTAGGTAATCCCACAGAAGGTGTTATTGTGGAAGTGATGTTACTATGTAATCCCACAGAAGGTGTTAATATGAAAGTAATGCTACAAGGTAATCCCACAGAAGGTGTTATTGTGGAAGTGATGTTACTATGTAATCCCACAGAAGGTGTTAATATGAAAGTAATGCTACAAGGTAATC